>NC_056582.1:6911997-7096871 GCF_018340385.1 Cyprinus carpio | reverse complement strand
CGAGAACAACCAGGTTCAGACCTTAGGTTTGAACCTTGGACGTTTCATTCCCCTACCCTTTCCACCCCCCCAGAAACATTCACTTTTAGCCCCACCCATCCGAACCTACCCGTTCTACCCCTAATAAAATTATATGAGAAGTATGACCCATGAATATATAACTACTATAAACCTTAATAAAATAACCCTCATATTAAAATAACTCAATATCATGCATACGTTTAAAAATGGTCATTTATCTGTGGCTCAACGATAAAAGACTCAAATATATTAGCTTGTGGTGATATCTAAGAAGGGCAGAGGCCATTGTGGTTATAGGCTTTTGGACGAGGCTCTGAGAGCAGATGTCTTGGAGCTATTGAAGTGAATGAGAAATTACCAGAGCGGGATCTGTGCTTCAGCTCTTGGATTTTGTATAATCCTAACCAATCTGCATCCCGGTTAAACTTAAGGTGATAAACAGAGACAGAACATGCGGGGCTCACATTAAAAAGCCTCTGGCTGCCCTTGGGGGAAAACGTTGTAGACACGATGGACCGAGGACAACCAGGTTGGAGTCTTTTGCGTGTTTACCTCCTACATTTGCTCCAGTTCACCCTACCCTTTGAAAAGTGAAAACACATATGTATATGCCACACCCTTATGAACAGACCTTGCTAATTTGGGGCAAAAACACACACAGTTTTACACAGAATATTAATAATACTATACAAGCTGTTTATGTACAAGAATGACCAAAACAGAATAGAAGAAACATCAAAAATCGCATGAAATAAAAAAGTCAACGGTAAATAACGATAAATTACATATAAATATTAGGAGGAGCGTAGGCTATAACGTGTAGTCGTTGTGTTGAGGCAGGAGTCAGCCAAATGCTATTGCACGACTTTTTATTACCAGAGCGGGACGTGCTTTCAACTCTAGATTTTTTTCTAAAGCCAACCATCGCACTTCTGTTAACCTAAGGTTATACCATTTTTCGAGCCTGGGGGTCTCTCTTCGGAAAGCCTCTTTTTGTCTCTCTGGTGGAATGTGAGACACTTTTTTTTATTTTTTCAAACCAGTGTATTCTTTTGAATGTTCTGTCCTCCTTAATTGCTCCGTTCAATTAAAGTGAAAAGTGAAAACTATATGTATATGCCACAACCATTATGAACCAGAAATGCAATTTGGGGCAAAAACACACACAGTTTTACACAAATATTGCAAACACAAGCTGTTTATGTGTCAAAAGAATGACCAAAACAGAATAGAAGAAACATCAAAAATGAAAATAAAAAAGTCACGGTAAATAAAATAAACTTACATATAAATATTTAGAGGAGCGTGAGCTATAACTGTGTATCGTTGTGTTTGTGCTATACTATTGCCTAAATGCTGTGACGCTTTTTATACATGTAAAACTACAACAAAAACTTAGTAAATAAAGCCAAATGAACACTTCTCCCTAACCAACCATTTTTCTGAGCCTACAGGTCTCTCTTCGGGAAGAGTTCTTTTGTCTCTCTGTAATGTGATTTTTTTTTTTTTTTTTCTACAAGGTATTGTTTGAATGGTGTCCTTTAAATCCCAAGGAGTCCAGTCCTCTCCAGGACGTCACCAGACGTCCCTGGAAACCCCTTTGTTGAGGACCGTCGCCGTGTTTGTCTCCAGGTTTCTCTGATCTGACAGAAATATCAGGAGGTTGTTTTTAGTTTCATGTGACATGTCTCCAGGTTTACAGAAATATAAGGAAGGTTGTTTTTAGTTTCATGTGCGACAGACTTCGTATTGAGAGAACCTGTCAAACAGTAAGTAGCTTAACCCTCCTGGAGTCGATTAACGCGTATACGCGGTTTTGGGGTATTTTCCTTTTCTCCTGACTAAACCCCACGAAAAGATACTTTAAATTACCTTTCAGTTTTTGATCGTACAGATAAGTGCAATCCATCAAATCGAATCTGGAAAGGGTCCTACTTTTTTTTGTATACAGACATTTACTGTAATAGTTCAACATAAAACTTTGGGTGCACTTATAAAATAAAGATTAACAAACAGGAGTGCTGTTCTGCAAGCCTTTGTGCTGCGCTGATCTTCAGATACAAATGCGTCATTAAATGGAACTGTAATCAGTGAATACTCAACGCAGAGACATGAGAGAGATATCTATAGAAAGCATGACTGTCTACTTTTAAACTAAACGAGTGTGCGCTGAAAACAAATATTCTGTGATAAAGTAATCCATATGAAAACACACGCGATGTCCGTTTTTTCAAGTCTCCTTCCTTATCTTCTAATGCGACCACGCCCCCCCGCGCCGAGGCGCGCTTTTGAGATTCAAAATGTTCACTGAAGCGCGCGGCTTTTGAATACGCCCACACAACAGAAGACAACGCAGCGAGACTGTTCTTCCAGTTTTTAATTATTTTACTGTTTGCTTCGCGATGAGAGGAATAAGACATCATTCACCCCAAAAAGATGTGATGTGGTTGAGGATTTGAGATTTGGATTCCTCAGAAAAAAGAATGAAGCACTTTATTCAGCAGAGATCATAAACATGAGTAAGTCTCTCTTTTTATTATTTATATACTTGTACTAGTTTTCCATTCAAACGTGTAAACATTTTACTAGTTAGACTTTTTTCCAAAGACTTTTTCCAAACTATAATTCCTGACTAAATGTATAATCAAGTGAAATATTATGAAGTTTCAATAACAATATAAACTATTATACCATTCACAAAAGTTGATGTAAATAATATAAATGTAACAATAAAATGTAACTGTAACAAATGTGTAATCATTGCTGTTCTTTCAATTTATCCCCCCTAAAAAACCTAAAAAAAAAATATTCTCAGCTCTTTTCAACATTAATAATAATAATAAATAATGATAATAATAATAATGATGATAATAACAATAAATGTTTTTTTGTAGAAAATAAGATTGTTAAAAGGATTTCTGAAGGATTTGGTGACTGGGTAATGCGTAATGATGCAAAAAATCAGTTTGAAAGTCAGCAAGGTCAGCTTTTGATTTTTCCTAATAAACTGTTTAACTGCACTCACAAGTGAATATTAAATTATGTTGTGGGATTCATTAACTAATTTATTCTAAATATACTACAACATAAAATTATATAGATTTATTTTGTCCTCACATTCTATTCTTGTCACTCATCCCTCTCAGTGACACAGCGTGACTGAATGGCACTGAATTATGCCGGAGCTCATTATGACAGGCCTTTGTCTGTCTCAGGTGTGAATTCATGAGATAGTTGTACGCCTACTCGCATATGCACTTTTACCAACAAAAAGTGGTCTTAGAAAATTTAAAATCATATATTGTTTTTCTGTAAGTGAGTAAACAAGATGATTTTCACATCATTTAAAAAAAAAAATTCTAGGCCTACAAGCTCCAGATTCTAAAATTCCCTGGGAACCAATTTTCTGTATGTGTTTTATTGCCTTATTCAAGTGATTTAACATTTTGTTTTTTAGTTTTTCGACTAACCACGCATAAACATTTTTTTTTCTCAAAACACAATCATGTACATACATGCTGCTCACTATTATTATAGCCCTAGTTTGTGCTGATTACAGTGAGATTAGACTTTAGCATTTAGATATTTATAAGAAACTGAAAAAAGCACAAATGTCAGGGCATGACAAAACTTCTCCTGGTCAAAAAAATAATCTTGTACTTTAGTGGTTTTAAGATATCTCACCTTCAGCACGTCCATCTATGAGCTGAAGAAGGCCTGCTTGCCTTTCAGTCATGCTTCTCGCTTGCATCGGATCTCTCTGGCCAGAATGGCATCAGGGATCTCGTCACAGCTCTCGTTCAGACCATCTCTGCTATCCATTCAGGAGTCCAGTCGTTTTCCTTTAATTATCGGGAAGTACTTGTAACGTACCTGGCTCAAAGTCACAACATAAAGAGGACACCAAATAAGTTTCAATAAAGAAAATATAATTTATTTCAGGTAATCAAAAATAATGTCTAGGGACAAAATGTTAAAGAAGACTATAAAAGAAACAAACCAAATAACTGTCGAGAGAATGGAGGTTTTGTGGACTTGTGACAAAAACAAATGGGAAACATAGCCAAAATATCAACCCACTCTTCAAAGTACGAGCACAAAAACAAAAAGGCGAGAGAGGAGTGAACTCGTTCCATGAGCCTCTGTAAATAGGCGTGCCACAGGGCAGCAGCCCATGATCAGCACTGGAGTCCTACCCATCAAGGAGGAGCCTCTGTCCCTGCAATCTCACCAAAAAAAATAAAAAATAAAGCTGGTCAAAAACGAGGACAGGGCTGGTAACATGTCCCACCCAAAGGCGCGGCACGAAATCTGTATACGAACAAGAAACATCTCAAATTATTCAACCACTAAAACTTATTGACTATTTTAAAGTGTCAAAAACTAAAAAAAAAAAAAAAAAAAAAAAAAAAAAAGGCAATAGGCAATCAATATATATACAACATATATATACCTACTTATCATATAGACAGCTCCTAAGTACCCATGTTTACAAAAAAAACAAATGTAGACGGTAGAAAACTAATTCACTAAGACACATTAGGAGGAGCATAGTGCGACATTACCTAGAACGAGACAGGATCGGGTGCATCAGCTAAAAACATTCTATTGTCCTTAATGTGATGAATTTGAAGAGAAAAGACTGCAAAAAACAGGACTACCATCTCATCAAACGCATAGCGTATAGGGGTTTGTTACAACTACGCTGCAAAAAGAAACTAAACGATTATGATCAGGTTACCCATCACTTCAATTGGATTGCCGCTACTCAAATAAACCTCAAAATGCTGAATTGCCAAAATAAATGCCAAAGCCTCCTTCTCAATTACTGAATAGTTTCTTTGATGGGAATTAAACTTTTTAGAAAAGAAGCAAATGGATGTTAAATACCTTGCTCATCACCCTGCAGAAGAACGGCTCCTGCCCCAGTTTCACTTGTTGCATCTACTGCAGTTTGAAAACCCTTTCACAAAATTTGGCACTGCCAAGATGGGGGCATTGACCAAACAGGGCCTTGGCATTATCAAATGCCTGCTGGCAACTACTTTGTCCACACAAAGTCAATTTTTTGGACTTAACAAATCTGTAAGAAGGGGGGACTCACTACAGTAGCAAAATTGGGACAAAAGGCGAACGACTAGTAGCCAGTCATATACCAAAAACCTCCATTAGATCCTTACGAGACTGAGAGAGGAACAGGGAAAACGATCTATAGCTTCAACTTTAGCCCTCACAGTTTGAACTCGACCCTGCCCCACAATTTTACCCAAATATGTAATGGTAATCTTGGCAAACTCACATTTGGCTAGGTTAACAGTAGGTTAGCAGCCAACAAACGGGCTAAAAATAGCTTTAATCTGAGCTACATGACTACTCCAGTCAGGACTATACACCACAATATCATCTAGATAAGCTTCACAATTGTCTAACCCAGATATCACTTGGTTAACTAACCTATGAAAAGTAGAGAAGATCCGACGGATTTTGTAAGAAGCGGCATTTGTTGCACCCGGTTTATGGCCCAAAAGCATCCACCCGGTATGAAATCTCTGGGAATAGCTATGAAATCTCTGTCAGAGAGGGGAACCTGCCAGTAAACTCACACTTTTTAAAAGGTCTAACTTGGTTACATACCTGGCAGATCCACACGGTCAAATGCAGTCATCCAACCGAGGCAAAGGATAAGAATCTACTTTGGTTAGAGCATTAACCTTATGTAAAAAATCTGTACAGAACCTCATAGACCCATCAGACTTTGGCACCAAAATACAAGGAGAACTCCAGGCACTTTGGCTTGGTACAGCAATTCCATGTTCAACCATATATGCAACTTCCTTCCTCAACCATGCACGCTTTTCAGCACCAACCCGGTAGGGGATGAGTTGCTTCACAGAAGCAGCTCCTGAAACATCAATATCATGCACAACAAGATTAGTTTGGTTAGGCACATCTGGAAACAATGGCACATAGGAAACTAATCAGCTCTTCAAGAACAGACCTTTCAACCTGAGGCAAATAAGAAACGATGAGCCTCAAGATTAAAAAGAATTTCAGAATTATTCAATCAAGGTGCAGGAACCACCGCTTCACTGAATTCTTCTGAACTGACTGAAGCACAAGGTACCACCACCTTCTTGGTAAAATTGGAACTCTATAGCAAAATACTCCTTCAGCATATTCATATGACAGAGACGACTTTTCTTTCGTCTGCCTGAAGTAGAAATGACAGTCAAGATCACCAACCTTGCGTTCAACTGTGTAAGGCCCTGAAAAAACGTGCCTGCAATGAAGAACCATGGACAGGAAGCAAAGCCAACACTTGATCTTCCTACTGAAAGAGAACGCTTTTTAGCCCACTGATTATCATACCAGGCCTTCATCTTTTTCTGTGAGCCAGCAAGATTAGAACTAGCAATTTCACAGGCTTTACTAAGCCGATATCAGAAGTGGCTAACATAGTCCAGCAAGTTGGAAGAATCTGTTGCTTCAGCCAGCCACTTCTCCTTCAACAATTTCAATGGACCACGGACATTATGTCCAAAGACCAATTGAGCAGGACTAAACCCCAGAGAATCCTGCACAGCTTCTCTGGCTGCAAAAAGCATGAGATGTACTCCTTCATCCCAGTCCCGCTGAAACTCAAGACAATAGGTTTTTAATATTGCTTTCAAGGTTTGGTGAAACCTCTCAAGAGCCCCTTGGGAGCCCGGTCTTAGGAAGCCCGAAAATTGAAAAAAAAAAAAAAAAAAACTTCAGCAAGTCCTACACTACCACAGGAGCTGTTATCTTCCTTAAAGGAATAGCCTCTGGAAAGCGAGTAGAAGCACACATAACAGTCAGTAAATATTGGTTGCCATGTTTGGTTTTAGGCAAAGGACCAACACAGTCTACTAAAACTCTACCAAATGGCTCCTCAAAAGCTGGGATAGGATGCAAAGGAGCAACGGGTATTCTCTGGTTTGGTTTACCAGCTACCTGGCAAAAATGACAGGTCCTGCAATAAGCTACTACATCTTTTTTTAGACCAGGCCAATAGAAATTTTGCAATATACAACTATACGTCTTATTCACCCCAAGATGTCCTGCCATGCTACAATCATGTGCTAGCCTGAGAATCTCTTCATGAAAGGTACCTGAGGTACAAAAATCTTGAGGTAATTGCTCCACTCATCTTGTCTAGATAATGATTGTGGGTGCCATTTTCTCATTAGGACCCCATCCTTCTGAAAATAACCAGATGACAGCTCATTTCCCTCTTGTTCAGTGCTCACTTCCTCAAACAGAGAAGATAAAGAAGAATCCTTACTCTGCTCTAAAATGAGCTGATCTCTGGTAATTGCAGTCTCTTTAGGAGGAATCTCCTGGGATTTTTCTAGTTCTTCCTTACCTTTAGTTATTGGAAACTCAACAGGCACATCTTTATCTACCTCCTTCCCATCAGACTCCCTCAAAAAGGTATCAGCCAGATCAAAATTAAAATCTGCACCTCTTACATCTGTTGGATTTAAAAATCTGTTTAGACCTGGCACGGGTCACAGTCTTTTCCTGATGTTTTCCCAGTATGTGCTGAGACAGATCAGAGCTCCCGCTTGACACAGGCACCTCAATAACTTGAGAATTAGGAGTAACTCTAACACCAGCCAAATCATTGCCTAAAATGAAGGAAACCCCTTCAATTGGCAAATAGGGGCGCTCACCTACCACTACTCGGCCAGACACTAAAGGTGATTTTATCTCAATGCTATGTAGGGGATCAACAGCACAACCAATTTCAACTCCTCTTACCAGCACCTGAGCTCCTGTAGTAGTCTTGTCAGAGAGAGGTAAAATTCCCTCGAGTAGTAATGACTGTGAGGCTCCAGTATCTCTAAGGATACTCACAGGAACACCACTTTCTTGCCCTGGTAAAGATACAACTCCTGTTGTAAGAAAAGGAGCATAATCTGTCACAATCACAATCTCCCAAGTCTCTTGACTCCAAAGATTGAAACTCAAAACACTCATCACTTTTTTGTACCGGAAAATGGCATGCAGCAGTCAATCCAACTGGCTTCGTTGATTTCGTTTTTTTACCAAGAACAAATCACTCAACAAATCACAGATATCTTATGCCCTGGTTTCTTACAATAAAAACAGATGATATTTGCCTTGGAAGAAACGGCACTAAGCTTGCTAGAGGAAGTTGGAACAGATTCAGATCCTACTACAACAGGTTTACTACGACCCTGATTTCAATTCAATTCAAGTTTATTTGTATAGCGCTTTTTACGATACAAATCATTGCAAAGCAACTTTACAGAAAATAAGTTTTACAATATTTAGTAGTAGCTAATCAATGATGACTGTCAGTTTATGTGCATATGGCAGAAATGTTCAGAAAAATCAATAAAAAGACGTATAAACAAACAGACAATTAACACTATTAACAGCAATTATGCAATCAAACTTACAGCAAAATGTGGTAGTTCTATATGTTGTCTCTGGGTTAGCATCATCTGAGGTCCTCTGAGGGGCTGGCATCATCTCTTCTCAGGTGTTCTGGATCCAGACTGGAGCTTGTGTAAATCCTAGTTACCACAGGATGTAAATCCCGTGGCAAAACAGAGAAACAAATAGAGACATAATTAGTGTAGCTGCTGTTCCAGCCAAGTCAACTTAATTAGGTTTAACCCAAGCTAAATAATAATAATGCGCATTTGATCAGATATAACTGCAGTCCAAAATTATGAGATGCATTATTTGAATGCTTGGCCAAAGAGGTGTGTTTTAATCTAGATTTAAACAGAGGAAGTGTATCTGAACCCCGAACATTCTCAGGAAGGCTGTTCCAGAGTTTGGGAGCCAAATGCGTAAAAGCTCTACCTCCTTTAGTGGACTTTGCTATCCTAGGGTACTATCAAAAGTCCAGCGTTTTGTGACCTTAGGGAGCGTGATGGGTTGTAGCGTGGTAGTAGACTAGTTAGGTACGCAGGAGCTAAGCCATTAAGGGATTATACAGAACTTAATAGGTAGCCAGTGCAGAGACTGTAGTATTGGGGTAATATGATCATATTTTCTTGACCTGGTAAGGACTCTAGCCGTGCATTTTGGACTACCTGTAGCTTGTTTATTGAGGATGCAGGACAACCACCTAGCAGTGCATTACAATAGTCCAGTCTAGAGATCATGAATGCAAGAACTAGCTTTTCTGCATCAGAAACAGGTAACATGTTTCGTAGCTTGGCAATGTTTCTAAGATGGAAGAATGCTGTTTTTGTAACATGGGAAATATGAGTTTTCAAAAAGACAAGTTACTGTCTAATAGAACACCCAGATTTTTGACAGTAGAGGAAGTAACAGTACATCCGTCTAGTTGCAAATTGTAATCTACGAGATTCTGTGTAATGTTTTTTTGGTCCAATGAGTAATATCTCTGTCTTATCTGAATTTAATAGGAGAAAATTATTGGTCATCCAATCTTTTACATTTTTAACACACTCTGTTAGCTTAGATAATTTTGAAGTTTCACCTGGTCTTGTTGAGATATATAGTTGAGTATCATCAGCATAACAGTGCAAACTAATCCCGTATTTTCTAATGATATTACCAAGGGCAACATGTATATTGAAAATAGCAGAGGACCTAGGGACAGATCCTTGTGGCACTCCATATTTTTACTGGTGATAAATGAGATGACTCCACATTTAAATAAACAAAGTGTAGCGATCGGACAGGTAGGATCTAACCATCTTAAGCCTGCCCTTGGATACCTGTATAGTTTTGTAATCTATCTATGAGTATGTTGTGATCTATGGTGTCGAACGCAGCACTAAGATCAAGTAAAACTAGCAATGAGATGCAGCCTTGGTCTGATGCAAGAAGCAAGTCATTTGTAATTTTAACAAGTGCAGTTTCTGTGCTATGATGGGGCCTGAAACCCGACTGAAAATCTTCATAGAGATCATTTTTTTTGCAGGTAAGAGCACAATTGAGCAGACACAACTTTTCCTAAAATTTTAGACATAAATGGAAGATTTGAAATGGGTCTGTAATTTGCCAGTTCACTAGGATCTAGTTGTGGTTTCTTAAGAGGCTTAATAACCGCCAGCTTGAATGGTTTTGGGACGTGACCTAAAGATAACGACGAGTTAATAATATTGAGAAGAATGGAGGGTTTCTGCTTCAGGTAACAACTCTTTCAGTAATTTAGTGGGTACAGGATCTAATAAACATGTTGTTGGTTTAGATGCAGTGATAAGTTTACTTAGCTCTTCCTGTCCTATAGTTGTAAAGCACTGCAGTTTATCTTTGGGTGCGATGGATAAAACTGAAGTATTAGACGCTGTAGAATCTAAATTTGTTATTGTATTTCTGACGTTATCTATTTTATCAGTGGAGAAATTCATAAAGTCATTAGTATTTAACTGTGAGGGAATATTTAGATTGGGTGGCGTCTGGTTATTTGTTAATCGAGCCACTGTGCTAAATAAAAACCTTGGATTGTTTTGGTTGTTTTCTATGAGTTTGTGGATATGCTCGGCCCTGGCAGTTTTTACAGCCTGTCTATAGCTGGACATACTGTTTTTCCAAGCAATTCTAAAAACTTCCAAATTAGTTTTTCTCCATTTGCACTCAAAACTACGAGTATCTTTCTTGAGAGCGTGGCTATTACTGTTGTACCATGACACAGTACGTTTTTCTCTAGAAGCTGTTGCCCCCATCAAATTGAAAAGGTTATTGTATTAGAGAAGATAGTGCCCATGTTGCCAGTCATTTTGTCTAGTTCATGTGTATTTATGGGTACACCGAGCAGTTGAGATAAATCAGGCAGGTTATTTGTGAATCTGTCTTTGGTGGCTGGAACAATAGTTGGACGATAACGCGAAGCTATATAGTTATCATCAATACGCAAAATGCACGACACAAGGAAATGGTCAGTAACATCATCACTTTGAGGTACGATATCTATGTCAGTAAGATCGATTCCATGCGATATAATTAAATGTAGCGTATGATTAAAACGATGAGTGGGCCTGGTGACATTTTGCTTTACTCCAAAACAGTTTAATAAGTCAGTAAATGCAAATCCTAATGCATCATATGTATTATCAACATGAATGTTAAAATCTCTGAAAATTAGCGCTTTATCAGCGGTAACCAACAGGTCTGAGAGGAAATCTCCAAATTCTTTTAGGAATTCTGTATATGGCCCTGGTGGTCTATACACAGTAGCCAGAGAAAAAGATACAATAGATTTCTTTTGCATATCTGACAGTGTAAAATTAAGTAGAAGTATTTCAAATGATTTAAACCTGTATCCTGTTTTCTGGGTAACATTGAGAATATCACTATATATTGTTGCAACACCACGACCAGTCATGTTTATAACAGTAGTTTGGTGGAGTAGACTCATTTAGACCAATATATTCATTTGGTTTTAGCCAGGTTTCAGTCAAGCAGAGTACATCAAAACTATTATCTGTGATAATTTCATTTATAATAACTGCTTTGGGTGTGAGTGATGTAATGTTTATGAGCTCAAACTTTAAAAATTGTTTTTGTTCATTTATTTTAGGTTTTCTGGTTTAAAATCACGATAAGATTTTTTCTAGATCCTACATTGAATTTATATTTTGACCTCATTATTCGGGTAACAGACACAGTCTTAATAGATTGGACAGCGCAAGTACTTCTAACATTTAAGCGGTTAGAACAAAAGCCATCATAGCAGTTATTTGAGAATTGGCTTACTAGTCATATGGAGTGTAGAGTCCTGGAGATGTTGTCCGAGAGCAGCGCCGCTCCGACTCTGCTGGGGTGCAGGCCATCAGCGTGAAAAAGCCTAGGACGCTCCCAGAAAAGATTGCAATTATTAACAAAGAGCAGTTTCTGTTCTTTACACCATGACAATAACCATTCATTTAGAGCAAAAACTCTACTGAACCTTTCGTGTCCTCGTCGATATGTGGGCAGCGGTCCTGACACGATGATCGTCGCCACGGGCGTCGTGCTGCGAACCGTCTCGATCAGGCTCCTGAAGTCCCTCTTCAGCGTCTCCGTCTGCCGCTGCGTGGTGTCGTTAACCTCGGCGTGAAGCATGACCGCTCTGGGGCTCTCGTCGGCCTTCAGGATCGCAGGTATCTGCGCAGAAACATCAAGAACACGAGCACCAGGGAAACAGTGAGTGTGCACTTTACCTTCGGCTAACGTAGCAAGGACGTGTCGGACGATGGAGTCTCCGACGATCACAGCGTCCCGTTCCGTCTCGCGGAGGGGAGCGAAGCGGTTCCGTGTGGAGATCTCGAAGACCGGAGGGGGAGAAGTCGTCGCCCGGGGCCTGGCTCGCGTCCTCCGCTGCGGATGCACCCAGGGTCCGTGAGTGAAGGACATCTGGGCAGATCGCGTCCTGGGTGCACCGGGCCTGTGCAGAGAAACACACGGGGTGGAGGTGGTGGCACTGTTAGTAGCACACTGTATACTTACCCTGGACTTGTGAGCGTCAGCCCGGGAGGTTTCCAGCGCGGCTCTCCGCTCTCTCAGCTGGGCCTGACTCTGCTCCAGTAACAGAATCTGCTTCTCCACGGCCTCCAGCTCGAGCTGCACCGAATGCAGCTCGAACGTGTCGTCACCTGCACTCAAACTTAGACAAACATCCGCCATTAAAGCAAGTAACAGTGATTAAAACAATTGTAATGTGTGTGAATTGAGTATTAGCGATGCATGCGGGTTTAGCAACAACCACAGCTGGTGATGCTAATGGGCTATAAGCTACTAGCGGACTCGGGAAATCAAAATAAAACTAGTGATAACAAGGCGCTCTGATTGTTTTTGTTGTAGAATACAATAGAGGATATATTCACACGTTATAGAAACGAAAATGATGGTGTATAAAATAGATTTCAACAATAAAAAAATAGACGATAGAGAAATAATGTGACAGAGCTCAAACTAGAGGCATACGACAGCAATATGTACTGATAATTTCTTCTTAGGTCACGGTTTCCATATAACCCTTTCTGGGTTAAAGCAAACTCATCAGCCATTACAGCTGCATCAAACAATTTGGAAAACCTTTTGTTCATTTTAAGTAGGTAGCCAGAACCCTGCTGGGACACAATTTTTAAACTCCTCTAAGAGAATCAAGTCCCCAAGCTGCTCTTTAGTCTCAACTTGCTTGGAAGCACACCACCTAACAAACATGTTCTCCTTTTCCCGAGCAAACTCTACAAACATCTGCCTGTCACTTTTGGTGTAATTTCGAAAGCGTTGACGATATGCTTCAGGTACTAGCTCATAAGCATGAAGGATAGAAGTTTTAACTGTATCATACACTCTGTTCTAAACTAAGTGATGAATAAACTATACTAATTCAAATATACTACACAAAAAGGATTTAATTTACACACAACTCCATTTCCACAAAGCTACTCAAAAGTAATTTAATCTACACCAGTTAACATGTCATAATCAATCTCCTCCATGGAGAACTAATTCAAAAGGTTTACAAAAACCCTCTCTACAGGTAACGTTAACAATATAGTACTCTTACAAAAAGAGACTAATTCATAAGTCACACAATCATACCCAGACTGCTGACAACCGTCAACAACATAGTTACCACAAAACGGCATGTTACCTAATATATTGACATGCCTACCTACTTTAATTACTGGTGTAAAATTACATACCAATTTGAAGAAAGTGGGGATGAAAAAAAATTGCCCTCTCAAACAAAATATGTTTCACAAGTTCCCAACATTAGTCATTGTATCTAAATACACCAGTTGGCATGGATATATTAGAGAACAACTCCGGAAACACTATGCACACACAAAAAAAAAAAACCTCTCTAATCTTCAAAGGGGTTCCCAGGCTCGGGGCCACTTTAAACGCTGAACTTCATGTCACCTGGTAAAAACCAGGCCCTGAATAGCGTACCCCCAACAGAGATTAAATCTCCACCCGGGATACCTTCAAAAATAAACTAACAAACCAAACATTGCTCCGTTGGAAGGATTGACTAGCAAACCAGCTGGACTACTCTACCTAACCGGCCGTCCTCCAATAATCCAATTACTGTGAACCTTTTCCACACTCCACAAAAATAACTTGAACAACAAGTGACAAAACCCCAACTCCAAACCAGAATTTGATCCCAGACGAGGCTCCAATTTATGTTACGACCTGGCTCAAAGTCACAACATAAAGAGAACACAAAATAAGTTTCAATAAATAAAATATAAATTTATTTCAGGTTAATCAAATAATGTCTAGGGACAAAATGTTAAAGAATAATAAAAGAAACAACAAACCAAATAACTGTCGGAGATGGGGTTTGTGGAGTTGTGGAAACAAATGGGAACATCAAAATATCAACCCACTCTTCAAACAACGACACAAAAACAAAAATGAGAGAGAGTGAACTCAATTCCATGAGCCTCTTAAATAGGCATGCCACAGGTGCAGCCCATGATCAGCACTGGAGTCCCGCCCATCAAGGAGGAGCCTCTGTCCCTGCAATCTCACAACAAAAAAAAAATGAAGGAAAAAGGGGCAGGGCTGTAACAGTGGCCAATAAAAAGAAACGGAATAAATTAACTTTTTTGTTGTTGTTTTTACAATTAACAAAACAAAACAAAAAAATGAATCCAGCCATTATAGAATTTTCAAGGGTCACTGACAAAACAAATAAATAAAGGAGGAGCCGTTTCTGCGCATGGATGTTCTTCTGCCATCTTTGGCCAATGCTGACACTAAAACGAGGATTGTGGGAAAACCAGATCTCATTCATATTCATGATCTCATTACCATAGCTATTCTTACCTGTTAAAATGGCAATTCTACATATCTGTAAATGTATTTTTACTAGTTAAAATGTTATTTAAGATATCAGTGTCACGGTTCATGAATGCACTGTTTCCTGCTCTTTAAGGTTACGTCATGTTAATTGTTTCATGTGGGCGGATCAGCGGCAGCTGCAGCTCATTCCAACAGCATACTTAATGCCCTGTCTTTCTTCTCTTGTTTGTCAGATCGTTGTTTGAGATTCGTCGTGATTCATGTTGTGGTCTTCCTGCTCGGCATTGAGTATCGTGGTCCTGTTCCGGTGTTGTTTGTTGGGTGTCATCGTCGTCTGTGGAACCTTTCATCTGTCCTCACCAACGCACTCAACTCACCACCTCACCAGTATTGTGCTGCCATCGAGGTCCCTGAGTCACCCACCTCTACCAAAGCCTTCCTCAATTGTGACTTCAATAAAATACCATTACTTGCATTATTGCTTCCTGTTTTCTGTACCCTGACAATCAGTAATTCTATTTTCACTAGTTGCAAGGGCAATTTCAGATATCAACTGCTTTTGTTGATATCAGTAATTACTTTGTTACTAGTAAAAATGTGAATTCTTGATATCAGTAAATGTATTTCAACATTGTTAAATATTGTTATTTCTGATATCTGAAAGTGCATTTCTGATATCAATATAATTTCTGATATCTAAAATTGGTTTCTTACTAGTAACAATCACATTCATGATATCAGAAATGAACACTAGTGGCAATTAGACTGTTGATATCAAGAATAGACGTCTGTACTAGTAACAATGTGATTACTGATATCAAAAACAAAGGTTTTTACTAGTAAGAATTGTATTTCTGATATGTGAAATTGGAATTTCAACTAGTAAGAAAGTAATTCTTGATATCAACAATTAAATTTGAACGGCAGCCTATGGTGACATTTAACTAGCGAAAATACAATTACAAATATAAAGAATTATAGTTTTTACTAGTTGAAATGTAATTCCTGATATCAAGAATTAGCATTTTAACTAGTGAAAATTGAATTTTTGATATTAAGAATTAACATTGTTACTAGTAGAAATCCAATTCCTGATATCGAGAATTAACATTTTAACTAGTGAAAATTGAATTGCTGATATCAAGTATTCATATCCTGCGAATAAATAAAAGTCAATACGGCTTGCCTATTGCCATTCCCAAGATATAAATTATTGATATCAAGAATAATCATTTTTACTAGCTGAAATGTAATTCCTGATATCAAGAATAAGCATTTTAACTAGTGAAAATGTAATTGTTTATATCAAGAATTAACATTGTTAGTAGTGGAAATTTAATTGCTGATATCAAAAATAGCAATTGTTACTAGTAGAAATCTAATTCCTGATATCAAGAATAAACATTTTAACTAGTGAAAATGTAATTGTTGATATCAAGAATTCATATCCTGAGATAATCAGCAAGCATACAAAACCACACATTAAATACTCAGCACTTCACTGCACTCAAACACACAAGCATACAACACCACAAACATTATGTAAATAACGTACTCCACTCTATACCACACACACAAACATACAAAATCACAAATATTAAAAAAGCATGTTGACACTTACTTTTATTTGTTACAGAATGTTTACTGTTGTTCAGTAATCTGTATTTATAGTCTTTAAAAAAAAAAAAAAAAAAAAGTTTTGAGACATTTTTAAGTTGCATTTGTAAAAAAATAAAGAATTCATTTAATATTCACCAGTTGTCTGTTATGTCTTCTAATTTTAAATATTGAGCAGTACCTAGGTATTTTAAAATACAAAAACTTAAAATGCTCAATCAAAATGAGCTTAAATTTTATAATGGGGTAAGCAAGACTTTTAGTGTAGAAATAACTTAAATTTATTAGTAAAATCTACTTAAAATATTGTTACACCAATTAATAAATTTGTTCATTGGGATACTCAAATATTTAAGCATTGCCAACTAAAGATTTTTAGGTAACACTGCTTAAAATTCAATGTGAAATTTACTTGCTTTTAATGATGCACTATATTTTTAAGTAAATCTAGCATATTATTTTTTTCAGTGTACTTTGTTCATTAAATTGTAAAGAAATCTAACCTTTTCATTGTTGTCCCACTTTATTTGCCATTCTGCAATAACTTTTTTTTTGTTTATCCCATTTTTTTTCAGAATTGCTTTTTGGAGATTGTAATTTTATTTCTTATTTGTGCAAAGCTTATCTACGTCCTCATTTCCCTTTACACCTGCGTGTGATGGAACCCCAAAAAAAAATGATTAAAATATCATTCTGAACCAATTTTGAATATATCGGTAAAATACTAAAAAGAATATCTTGATGACTGGATTTAAAAGACCTTAGAATCTTTAAAACTCAGAGTGAATCAGAACAAATTAAAATCTTTCCAGATTTATAATCCTCTACTCACTGCAAGGACAAGAGTATTGCTATCATTTCAACAGTATATACTGCTAAATGATTGGATGTTCACTTTATACTACTCATTGCCCAGTTAGGAACTAAAAAAGCAGCTCCAGTTGTCTCACACTCTGGACCTTTTGAGCCATCTGTAAATATCTGTAAGTGCTGAGGATATTGTGTTCTAAAATGTACAGAGAATGCTGAAGACATGTCTACTTCTCATTCTGCTTTTTTAATTTCCAACAAATGTAAATCTATATGGGGAGTTGTATAACTCCATGGATCATTTTCAGGAATCACCACTGTTGGGCTCAAATTAAACCTATTTACCTCCATTTTTTTTTGATGATCATCTTTATGACCCTTGAGGTTAGCCCAGTAATTGATCATTAATTGTTTCCTTTTCATTAGGAATCTCTCCTAACAGGACTTGTAAAGAAGTAAACGGTGTCGTTTTTACCAATCCACAACACTGTCTCAAAGATTGGGCTTGAATTTTATCCAGTTTTTCCAGCAGGGTTTTTGAAGCCAAACTATATACCGCACTGCCATAATCAAACACAGATCTGATCAGTGCCACATGAATAGTTTTCAATGATGAAAAACTTGCCCCCCATGCCACTCCACTTACACATCTCATGATGTTTAATACCTTCTGACATTTTTCAATAACTTTGTTTATATGATCCACCCATGTAAGTTTTGTATCAAAATAAATACCTAAAAATTGAAAAACACTAACTCTCTCTAAGGACTTCCCGTACATCTTCAAGTTTATTTCTGGTATAATACTTTTGCTAGAGAAAATTATAGTCTTTGTCTTTTCTACTGAAATTTAAAACCCCAATCACATGCCAATTCTTCTACCTTTCTAATTGCTTCTTGCATCCTTCCATTAATATACAAAATATTCCTTCCCCTTTTCCATAGAGCTCCATCATCAGTGAAAAGATATCGACCTACATCTTGCTGTACTTAGTGGACTTATAACACTCCCTTGTGGAGTTCCATTTTCTATCTCACATCTGTATGACAATTCATTTCCAATTCTCACCTGTATACTTCTGTATGCCATAAAATCTCTTTTAGCTTGCCTTATACGTAGTTCTTCTTACCACTGTTTAAGCTTTAAATTATTAAATTTTGCATTCTCTTGAGAAGTTTAAAAGACTTATTTCTAGCTCTCACAGCTTAACCACACTCATCTGTCCACCATGCAGCCACTTTCCTTGTCATTTTTTCCTTTACTTTTGTGGGATTGTTTCCGACACTGCTTCAAGCAAGTATGGCACAAATGTTATCATTTAAGTTGTTAATTTCTTGCGTTGAGGTCAAATTACTTCTGATCTTCTCTCACAAATTTCTTCAAATTTAGCCCAGTTTGCTTTTTCAAATACCCCAACTTCCTCTTCCTTGCGTTGATGTTCTCTCCATCTTTCTATCCAAAGTTGCAAATATTGGATAGTGATCACTCCCAATGCTAGATTCCTCCCAAACCTCCCAATTACACTTACTAGCTAAATTATTAGAAACCAAATCCAACAACTAGACTCCATCCCTGTACAAGGAGCTATCCTTGTACCCCTGCCATCATTCAAACAAACCAGCCTCACTTTCCTCTATTAAATCCTCTACACTTGTCCGTTAGCCTTTATACAGGGAAGTTGTGCCCTAATGGTTAGACAGACAAACTTGTAACAAAAAGGTTGTGGGTTCGAGTCTCATACTGACAGGTATTGTAGGTGGGGGGATTGTATGTGAAGTGCTTTCTCCTACCTTCAATACCATGATTGAGATGCCCTTGAGCAAGGCACCGAACCCCCCAACACACTCACACCGTGAACACATAAATGGCTGCCCACTGCTCCGGGTGTGTGTTCACGGTGTGAGTGTATTCACTGCTGTGTGTGTGCACTTTGGATGGGATAAATGCAGAGCATAAATGGCTGCCCACTGCTCCGGGTGTGTGTTCATGGTGTGTGTATGTTCACTGCTGTGTGTGTGCACTTTGGATGGGATAAATGCAGAGCACTAATTCTGAGTATGTGTTACCATACTTGGCCACATGTCACGTCACTTTCACTTTCACTTTTCCCTCCCCATAATGTATTATGTGCATATAAATCCCCACACCATATCACTCTACCACTATCTTGGCCATGCACTTCCTTCAACTTATCTAAAGCCAGGTTTTTACATGGATTATAGTAGTTTATAATAACTATTTCCTGTCCTCTCCCCCATAACCCCACAGAAATATATTCTTGGTCTTTCCCTTTTCCCAGCACCCTATGTTGTATTCCTTGTTTAATAAATGTTGCACACCCTCCACAATTCCTGCTTTCCCTAACATGAACTACTACATTATACATGTGCTCCTGTAGCTCAAGTGGTAGAGCATTGCGTTACGAAGCGCAAGGTTGGGGGTTCGATTCCCCGGGAACACATAATAGGTAAAAATTGATAGCCTGAATGCACTGTAAGTCGCTTTGGATAAAAGCGTCTGCTAAATGCATAAATGTAAATGTATATCCCTGTAAAACATAATCCAAATGACATTTCAACCAAGTTTCCTGAACACAAATTACATCCGGTTTTATATACAATTCCTCAATAAAAATCTAGCATTCCACTGGAAAACCATCATAGATATGTATTACCCATTTGTATCCTGACTTGACCTTATCTGAAGTTCATTCCTAACTTCTTTCCCGGGCATAGGCCACCAATCCAAGATGATGTATTGCTGCTATTACAACTACCTGTATTTTTTATTTTTTTGATTCAATCCCTGCTGTTCTATTAATGTACAATTTTTTTTATTTTCAACTATCATATAATCTTCTGAAATGTGTTTGTTTCCTCTTACTGTAACTGTAACAGGTTTACTCTGGTTGTGTTTTGTTGTCCTCAATGAAGACAATGCGGCTGGAAGAGGTCTCAGGATGTTTTATTCTACAAAAAGTAGGTCTGCAGAAACACACAGAGCACAATTAAACTTTTTTGGGATACACCTCTCTCCCCTTCAGTCTGCCCATACAGCATGGAGAAAGCAGCGCTCTCATTCGGAGAGCGAGAGAAAGCACAACCAACCCCGTCAGCAGCATATGTGCTTCTCAAGATCTTAATTTACTCAATTAACAGTTACAAAACATAAGACATCAAAAAAGATAAATTAAATAAATCACAAAATACATGTCATCATTATATGGCATATGAAATAATCTAAAATAAAGATTCCTCACCGCTTATTCGCAACAGTGAATAAATTAAATGGGGAAAAATGTCAAAAATGACATTTTACACACACACAAAAATATAAATTTGACAACATCACGTTTGAATACAGACCTCACTATTTTTTGGATTTATCAAAACTCATATAAACTTCATAAACACATTTCAAAACATTTCTCAATGTATGAACACAATAGAAAAACACCGAACACACCTGCAGAAAAACACACAGAGCACAATTTAAACTTTTTTGGGATACACCTCTCTCCCCTTCAGTCTGCCCGTACAGCATGGAGAAAGCTAGTAAGCAAAACCAATCTCGGTAAAATGTTCAAAATGCAATTCATTGCATTACATTTGATGACATCACAGTCTTACATTACACTTAAACATTATTTATCTAATGAAATTTATCGATGACATCATTTATACTTGGAGGAATGTCCTTACCAGCGCTCTCATTCGAAGAGCGAGAGAAAGCACAACCGACCTGGCAGCAGCATATGTGCTTCTAAAGATGGCGCTGTAGGCCAATCGCACGAGGTATCATGTGCGTCACCAATATGTGCCCCATATAAGACAATATTCTGCATGAACGGTTCCCACTAGAATTAATTATGTACATTACGCCCCATAACAACTCCAAACAAAAGTATGAACTACAAAAATATATATAAGTTTTGATGAAGTTCATTACCAATATTCATATTTTGTAATATTTTAACCAGCTACATAACCCCTGGCTGAACACTTTGCTTTGTATTTTGGTCTTTAACCAGTTTTGCTCCCTCAGCATAAGTTAACTTCTCCTCTACTCTCCTTTTCTGAATCACCATCTCCATCTTTAACACTTCACATCCTCTTAAGGCTGCGCTGTTGTGACCCTCACCACAATTACAACACTTTTTGGTTTACTCCCTCCTCACACTTGCCATATTCATGATTTCCTCTGCATCGAGCACATCTACACTGTTCTCTACATCTTGTAGCAACATGCCTAAATCTTTGGCAATTAAAACATCTCACTGGTCCGAGGTGTATAAAGCTTAAACTCTCTTATAACTCATTACCCCCAACATCACTCTTTTTGGAATTTCCTCCCCTTGGAATTCTATCACAACTGTTTCAGTGTCTTTCCTAATCCCTTCAACAACTGACGATTTTAGCCTATAAGCAATCACTACTTTTCCTCCCTTTAGATTTCCTTTAAATTCTTCCATGCCTATGTTAAGAGGAATACTGAAAATAATCCCTTTTTGACCCCTAGCTTTACTTTTAGTTCCAACTCTTGTTTGTGCAGACTTTAATCCCTCCTATTTCCTTTAATTTGAGAGCTTTGTTTGCCTGTTCTTCATTATTACATCCAACTAGCAAATTTCCATCAGAGAGAACTTTAGCAAACCCAACATTTCCTATTTCCCTATTTATGATCTTTGTCAGTTTTAATGGATTCATTTTGCTTACCCCTAACTGCTCCCCAAATCTCACAATGCACTTAATGCTATCCCTACTCTTTTTGTCAGATTCATCAACATTACTCCTTTTCTTCTGTTTTCTCCTTGACTATTTCTAACTTCACTCCACCGGTTCACTAAATATACAACATTCTCCTCTTCACTTCCTACATCCATACTTCCTTCACTATTCCCCCACTGACACCCTCTCTGATCCATTCGTGGAGCAGTTGTGCCTCGCCGCCGATCCTTTCCATCCACCCTCTGAGGTTTCTGCCATCTTCCAACCGTCAGGATAATTTCTTCTTCTTCTTCTTCTTTGAGCTTATTGGCGGTTCACATTCTTAAAAGAGCATTACCGCCATCTACTGTGATAATGGATCAGAGACACTCCCTGCGTTCCATTAGGAAGGGCTCATCCCTATGCCCTAATCCCTTCAAGAATCTGTGCAAAGGATTATGGGAGCACAAAGTTTCCATCAGTTGTACCCTTCGAAATCCTTCATTCCGAGGGCCCTTTAAAGTGTCCAGTTTTGAGCACTTCGGTTTGGAATAACCCTTCAATATGGCGGCCATGATTGTTTTCACTCCGAAGCAGTGTTGTAGTCGAGACCAGCTCATTCGAGTTTGAGTCAAGATCGAGTTCAAAGAGGGTCGAGTCTGAGTCAAGACTGAGTTCAGAAAGGGTTGAGTCCGAGTCAAGGCAGAGACCAGAGAGATTGGGTCTAAGACAAGACCTTAAGAAATCTTCAAGAGTATGTAAAATGTTTGGTGGAAACAAAAAAATTGGTACCATACTCAAACAGTTTATAAAAAATATAACATGGCATGTACACTGTATTTTGTTTACTTGATATAGGTTTAAAAAATACTGTATTATCAGTTAAGGGTAAAAAGGCCACATATCACAGAATGTTTCTTTTTTAGAGTCTTACTGCATACAAACTCTTTGTGGCTCTTATATGCAAACTGAATAATAGATGATGTAACAGATGTTTTAAAAAGACGCTAGTTTTACTCAAATCAAACGGTCAAATGCTCATGAAGTGACTCTCAAAGCAGTTCTGGAGATGTTGTTCATGTGTCCTTATTTAGTGAGACTGCAGACGATGAAATTATGGCGAGCGTCACGCACGCTTCTGTGTGTGTAAATAAACGAAACCGCACTTCTGTGCCATTCATTAACACAGAACATGCAGGATTCATATTTAAATAGACTTTTCTGGCTTAATATTTGCAGGTACTAGTCCATATCGTGATTTGATGTAAGTGCAATGACCTACTTTTGATTAATTCATTCAAAATTGGACAAATTCTGTGACATTCCGCGTTAAACTGTAAATTCCGTTTTTATGACTGGATTCCGCGATTCCGTCTGCGTTTTCTGCATCGCGGAAATCATAGGGCCCTACAATCATATATCAATTTAAAGAAATATTAACATACAGTAGTAATCATGAAATATTTTGATTGGGACTCGAGTGGACTAGGGAATAAGTCCGATTCCTAATATGTTCGAGTCCGAGTCATTACCGAGTCAAAATGCACACAAGTCCATGACAAGACCAAGACCAATAAAATATGGTCTCGAGACCGAGTCTGAGTCTCGAGTACTCAATACTGCTCCGAAGTGCCCTTTGGAGGGCGATATATCCCATTTGGAACACATCGACTATATCCTTACTCCCCAGACCATTCAACAGTGTTAATTTCGTTAACGACGATGACAACTGGAAAATATTCGTTAACGAACATTTTTTCTGTGTTTTTTTTTTTCTATTATCTTCGTTAACTAGACGAGACTGGACTATAATGTTATTTGAGGACTACCGGACATTCAAAATGCATCCTATAGGCTTTTGTCTTTCAAAATGTGTGTCCCTGTCATTGGATTGCGATCGGATAAGGGGCGTTTGAATATCTAGTCAGTATAGCAGCCGCAGTGGATGGATAGACTAATAAAACGCGAACACGTGATCTGAATCAATGGCCTCAGCACCCGAAGGGGTAGGGATAAGGTAACCAGACGTCGTGCTGTTTTTCCCGAGAGTCACAATTTGTTGTTTATTTTATTGTTGTTTGTAGGCGGGATAGGCGGAATCACGCTGATAGAAGTGTTCTCTCTTTCTCGCACTCGATCCACTTCCTCAGTTCTCATATACAGCATGCAATCAGTTCTCAGCGCTCAAATACACACACAGCAGTCCAAATGTTTATCGTGTAGAGTATCTCACATAAATACAGTAGGTTATGGATTAAGTGAACGTAAACAGGTGGGTGAAAACTGAACGTGTGTCAGTATTTCATGCATGCCTTCCGTCTTAAAAGGACAGCATTCCAAATTAAATACCTATCTGTCATTAATGGTAACCAACAAAAGATGTTAAATAAATGTATGAATGTATAATGTATGTTAAGTAAACCTACTGTATCTGAAAAATGAGTTTAATTTGTATCTCTATTGTATTTGTCTTATTGTGCTTCTTAAAAAAAAATAGGAGGATATATATATAATATTAATATATTTATAAGTTGCTCCTTTTTCACTACTGTTAAAGGGATAGTTCAACCAAAAATGAAAATTCTCATAATTTATTCAAGTTTATCCAAATTCAGGCCTTGATTCAAATTTCTCATAAGCGTAATTGATTTGGTCTAAAGAGAGAAGAATTAATGATTATCTTAGTTTAAAGACTACATATAAAAATAGCTACCAAAATAAATTTTGGTAACTACAGTTTGGTTAAAACTATTGACTAAAAGTAATGACTAAATGACTAAAACTAGACTAAAACTATGAAAGACTCAAATGACTAAAATGTGACAGACTATTAAGCATTTTTGTCTCAAGATAAAGACTAAATCAAAAATTGCCTGCCAAAATTAACACTGCCATTCAGGACTCGTGCTTTCAATGTTGCGGCGTGTTCAGCTCCTCCATCTACAGCCCAAGTCCATCACAGTCCAGAGAGGAGAAATAACAACAATATTATTATTAATATTATTATCACTATCATTATTATTATTATTAACAATAACCTATCTATATTCTATTCACTAAATGAGTTCTATTTAAAAATTTTATTAATAAATTATCCCCTTCTACTGGATTTAAAAGCTTTTTTAATGTTAATTGTTGAACACCTTTCTTAAATTCTTCTATTAGATTACTTCTTTCCTCTGAATATCTATTACACTTAATGAGTACACATTCCACTGTTTCTTTAATACCACACAATCCTGTAGGGCGTTTTCCTATTATATGCATTGTTGAATTAAGACCTGTATGTCCAAGTCTTAATCTAGAAATACAGTCTTTCCTTCTCCCACTTGAATTCCTTCCTCTTCCTACCAATGGTTGTATTAAGTGAGGATGCCTTACCTTTTGCTCATTATCCCAATAAGATTGCCAGATTTTATTTATCTCCCTTTTTATTGATTTGAGTTCTGCTTTGCTATACATTATTTCCATATCTATATTTCCCTTTGCCATAACTTGTTTTGCTAACTTGTTTGCTGTTCTATTCCCTGACACTCCAGAATGTGCTGGAACCCACAAAACCGCCGAGGAGGACCCTGGGTGCCAACCGAGTGCAGGACTGTAGAGGAGGCTGTGCTAGAGACCAGACCACAGCACCAGGAACCAAGGGCACTTGGCTATGGAGGTGAAGCCGCACACGTCAGACCTCCAGGGAGGGAGACCCAGTGGCCAGGGAGAAAGCTGGAGGCAAGACAGGAACAGACAGAACTCAAAACACTAGACAAGATTTAAGACAACAAGAGAACAAAAATAGTAATAATAATAATAATAATAATAATAATAATAATAATAATAATAATAATAATAATAATAATAATCAAAACAAGAGCAAAAAGTCAGACAAGAATGCTAAGACCTAGAAAACAAGATAAAAGGGGAGCTAGAGAAATAAAACTGACTAACCAAAGTAAACTAAAAGGTAAAGAAACAAATACAAAATAAAGTTCTAGAAATAACTGGAAAGACCAAATCAAGAAAATAACTCAAACTCAACAAAAAAAAAAACAAGTCAAACCTCAAGAGAAACAAAATGAGATCCAAACAAAAAGAAAAACTGAAACTAGACTAAACCGTTACAAGATAAACTTAAACTAATAAATACCAGACTTTAACAGACAAAGAAAAACTCAATTAGTAAAGATCCGCTAGCAAGCTAAGCAAACACTAACTCACACCAAAACGAACCAGCAAACACATGAGGGGAATGACCACAATAAATAGAAAGGAAAGCACACAACACAAGGTGAGAACAATCAATTAATGAGCGCCAAACAAGGACTAAACGAGGGGGCGTGGTAATGTGAAACAAGGGGGCAGGACGAAAGGAGCACATGGCCAACATAAACAAAGACAAAGCCATGTGGTCATACACAGGACAAACAGACAAACACTAAACAAAGACAAAATAGACACAGCTGCCAGGGCAGAACCCTAACATGTAGTATCTTCAAAACAATATCATGTCTAGTTTCTGACTTTTGAGCTTCTAGGCATAACAAAGCTGAGCTTGAATCTGAGCATATTAGAGATCTGCTTAGTCTTATTTCATTTATTTTATTCATTGCTATCATAAATGCTATTAACTCTCCTGTAAACACAGAAACATGATCTGTTATTCTTTTCCCTCTAGCTACTTGTAACCTTGGAATGATATATGCTACCTGACCATTCTGCAGATCCTTAGATGCATCTGTGTAAACCTGTATATATTGTTCATACTTGGATCCAATATATTCTTTTGTCATCTCTGCTTCTAACATACTCTGATTCTTCTTATCTTTTTTTTTTTTATATTTGTATTGATTTAATATCTTGTTAATAGATCTATATCTGGTTGTGGTATAGATATATATATGTTTGTGGTAAAAATCCATAAAACTATGATTCTTATTTTGTATTGATTCATACATAAAATAGATCTATATATGGTTGTTGTATAAATATGTATATTGTAATTGATGTTAATATAATACTGCTGGAATGACACTGTATTCATTTAATTAACATGGTTTGATTATTACTTTTGTATGGTTTGTATTGTTTTGTTATTTAAGGTTTGTAATTAGCATCTCCCCCATCTCTACCTGAACAATTTAACACTGGAAAGTAAAGTGGAGAAGGAGGATATTCAGGTGTCCTGGAGAACAGACCACAGCAAATTCTCAAAGCTTGTGATTGAATTCTCTCTAATTTTCCTAACTGTAATTTAGTAGCTGAACTGTATGTCATACAAGCATAAACTAATATCAGGATAATAATGTCGATCAAGGATCAAATCGATCCACTATGGCAAACAGTGAATATTTGTGCTGTTTAATGCATTTGAAATGATTTGTTTTCCTCAGTGCATAACTGAATTGTTTGTTTTATTGTTTTTATTATGTGAATTTTAGAAGGTATTTGTTTTATATCCATTTTGCTGTCAGGAGTGAGCGAGACTTATGCGCCCTAAACAGTATGCACGCTAAACAGACTGAGCGCAATAGATAATGGATAAAATAAAATCTGAATAACATTTACATTTAATCATTTAGCAGACGCTTTTATCCAAAGCGACTTACAAATGACAACAATAAAAGCAATCAGACCAACGAGAGAACAACAACAGTATACAAGTGCCATGACAAGTCTCAGTTAGTCTAGCACCGTACACATACAGTAGGTGGAAAACCAGAATGGGTAATACTGTCACGTGTACCACCGCAGCAGGGCCGCGGCGTTAACTGCAAGTCAGTCGCGTGTTAAAATCATTCGCGAAAGGGTTAGTAAACGGAGATGAAAGGATGAAGTAAAACAACAATAACATTATAAAATAACATTGTAACATCCTTAAAATCCATTAGAAAATTTAGAGTTAATTTCAAGATGTGGGATAGTCTTAGGCTACAGTCTACTCATCAAAATTAAAAGAAAGACCTTTACACAAAGGCTCTTATGCATGCTATTGTTATTTAACAGTCATTACATATGTAGGCCTATATATATATATATAGACACACACACACACACACACAGACACACACACACACTGATTAAAAGCTAAATGTTTTCATTTCGGTTTGTTCTTGGTAAAAAAAAAAAAAAAAAAAAATCTTCAGCTTCCACATGCAGAACGAAATGAGAACGGTCCAGTGTTTAGAAATAATTATTATTAACTCTGCTATTATTCTTGATTTTTCAAACTGCTAACACTTTGCAGTTTTGAATTATGCCTTTACTGTGTGACCAAAAATGGAGTATTATCTGTTTCAGCTGTCTGATCACGCTGGTGCCTCACACACACGTATTCATTAGAAACAGCAGCCGTTCACCATGCCATTCGGCGAGAGCAGCGGTACACTTTGGCATATTATCCCAAAGTACACTAATTATGATTTTTTTTTTAATCGATACTGAAACACGCGTGAAATACAAAACCTATTTTACCTAATGAATAATAGTTAAGCTTCAAATGGGCAACATCACGAATATGGAAACGTTTGGATTTGTCCCGAAAGAGACAGGTAAGCCCAACCTTACCTTATGTTTCACTTTAAATTATTATATATTTTTTATTTTATTTTTATAGCTAAGCCTTTATTATTATTATAAACTGCAATTATATTTATCCATTAGAATTATATATCTTTAATTATTGTTCTGTTCTGATAGTTAAATTTAAAGGATTTGATGTAAAGTGAGGGGAACTAAAAATATCCTGTTGGTACATTATAACATTATTATGCCTGCCGTTATTATTTCTGAATGTAATAAAATGCGACTTATACATGACTTATTTATTTTTTTTCCTCTCAAAAACGTAATTTATTTTTACCGTGTTTTTAAAAAACATGCACCAAATGAAAATAGGTGATCAATGTGTTACTGTGGGTTAAAAATTTACATTATAGTATAGCAACAGAGTCTGGGCCTAATCTAGGCTATGTTGTTAACTACTTACAAGTTTCGTGTATGTTTTTATCCAGTTTTTTTTTTTTTTCCATTGCATCTGAAAATTACTTTAAGAAACAAAACAAAAAATACTATACAAGATACAAGTTAATTTAGGCTATGTAACATGCACTGTGACATTTTACCCAATTCAACTTATAAACTCCTTGAGATTTTAAAGTCAGTTTAATAGTATTGAGATTCAAGTTAAATCTAGTATAAAAAAAGCTTTAAATTGCTTAAATTATTTTGATGAATTAAAGTAGCCTAACTTAAAAATATTTTATCATGACTTTTCATCATATCATTTTTTACAGTGTGATAATGAGCTGTATTGATTTTCTATTTTGGAAACCAAGCACCCACTTTTTTCTTTTTTAAATCTATTATTCACTCGCATGTCTCCTACAATTGAGGTTTTAGTTTTTTTGTTTTTTGAGGAAGGTGCCACTGTCAGGGGAGTCAAAAGAAAATTACATCATTAGGGTTGCCAATTAACTTCATAAATGGAAAATAAGGGTTAATTGTGATTCTTTCTCTTTTATTCTTTAGGAAAATAGTGTTTATTCTTGTAGAAAATAAGTGTTTATTCTTTAAGAAAATAAGGGACAGAATAAGGGACGATCCAAATATTTGTAATGTACAATAATGTAGGGCTATATCTGCCTGCAGTTAAAAAGTTATCAGAAATAATCATATTTGTTTTGCTTCACCCATTTATGTACAATTATTAAAAAAAAATTATGTCATACAAAAAATGCCATCAGCCTGAGTGAATTTTACCATTATAGAATTGTGACTTTACAAAGGTAGTAATTTAGGAGGTGAAAATACAATGAAATTACAAATGGCATGGAATTTTAAAGCATAACAACTGAATGTCTATGAAACATCAGTCAATAAAGCATTCTTTTAAACAATGGCACTTAAAGTTTTGAACTAAAATATTATTTCAACCATATAGCCTTGCTTCTGGTGTTTGGATTTGTCCTTCAATATAATGAGGTCCAAGTTTAAGAACAGCCTACACTAGGTTTTTTTTTTTTTTTTAACTCTCTATTTAACAGCATTAATTTACAATGAAAGACGTCTTCCTTCAGGTAGACCGAATGTTTTCCTGCCTTGCTAAATGTTGGGCTCATGATCAATAAGTTGCATTCGACCAAACTGATTTTGTAAAATCAAAACTTGCGGACTGTGAACCTGGGTGCAGTAAGCGCGAGATGCGCTCGCTGTGAAGTGGGAGCAGCTGGCAGAGGATTCTGCTTGGTCTTAAAGCCTGCCTCAAATGCCTAAGTTCACAAATAACAATGATTTTGCAAAAAGAATGAATAATTATCAATTGAGAATTTGTTATTATTATGGTCTGGTGAAAATAATAATATGGGCTGCGAGAAAATAATGAATAAAAAGAGTAGGGCTGCTGTGAGTGCAGGCATGTTTCACCCCAGTAACAACACACCGTTCCTTGCAGCGAAAAAACAGACCGAATTCAGTTCAGCTGGAGGGGGTAGGTTTTTTTGGGGTAGTTCTGTATAGCTTGTAGGGGTTGAAATAAAGGTGTTAATCTCTTGCTCTTTATATGGACATTGTCTTATTAGGGTTTCAAACTTGCAGAGCAGGTTTAGGCAAAGTAGGACAAATGCCTCATTTGGTTTGGCTTTTGTCATTTTTGCAGCTGCATACAGAGTATTAGATACATTACAATATAATATATTTATTTTCTCAGGACAGAAAGAGACACGCATCTGCCAAAGAGACAAAAACATTTGTTCTTAATGTATTTGTTTAACTTTAACAGATGTCTAGAGGGTATTTAATAGGTCTGCCCCCCACGTACGATGTTTCTAGTTACTAGTAGCCTAGTCGTTCAGTTAAGTCATTATTCGACTAATCTCACATTTATAAAAAATTAAACGAACCAATTCGAAACGAAAGCAAATACTCCCTGATTATGTGCATCCTGTGGAGATGAGAGTCAGCACTGTGAATTTCATCTTGCAGCCGACAAGAAAACATTTGTTTATTAATAAATAATTAAAATGTCTCCTTTTTCACAATTATTAGGCTACTTCTGCCTGTGCTTTGTGGCAAACTTAATTCATGTGCTTGAGCGCGGAATATATTAAGCCTCATTATGGATTATAGATGTTAAAAGTAGACATTTAAAGCTTTCTGTAGATATATTTCTCATGTATGTGAGGCACCCTAATTTTAAGTTATTTCATAATCAGAAAAAAATTCAAGTGATCGAGAGGGCGCCTCCCTGTCATGCATGCGCATTAATAATTTTCGCACAAACACTTGAATAGGAATAATACTAGAGCACATTTCTTTTCGGTTACAGTACTGGATCCACATTAAAAAATAATCTTCACAAGTCTACAACTGAGACAGATGCAGTTATAACCTGTAAACTGAAGGCTATTTGACATTTTAAAATGATCTAATGGCTGATGCCGCTCCAATTCGTTGATCATTCATTGTTCTTGATCAAGATTAAACGGATGCATGACTCTTATAAACTTGTTTTAATAAATCCCTTTTGCATTAAATAATAAAGATATTAAAGAAGGTTAAGTTAAATATTATTGTACAAATAATAATAAAATGCTATAGAGTGCGAAAAAGATGGAAGTTTCACATTTTGCATATGCATTACAAAGTAAATAATTTTTTACATGCAATTATCCAAAATAAAACCAAACAAGATTTGTAATGAAGATAAAATATGTAGACAAATAAGAGTAAATGCTGCGCGTCACACACAGCATCATGCGTGCCACGCAAATCTTGCACTCTGATATTTTAAGGAATATGATACACACCTGCATTTAAAATTGTATGAAAGCAAGTAAACAAGGCTCCCTTTAAAATCACTGAAGTTGTCAATTAATGAAGCTCTTTTTTACATCGTGTGCATTTTGGTGATTATAATGAGAGAACTTGAGTTTAAACATGAGAACTTTTTATTAACCAGTTCATTCTTTAGAGTTTCAATGATTTAGCTAAATTGTGCAGGTTTAATTTATTTGTTTCTTATATTAATTAGGCCTAAATAATGGGAGCGAAATTATACAGTGCCTCACGTTTTACTAAAGTAAAGGAAATAATTTATAAAACATGCAACAATTTTTTAATCAGTGTACACACATATGTCTTTTTCCCAAAAGGTTATCTGTCAAAATAAATAACAGGTAACGAATAATAAAGTAGTGTGTGACAAAAATGCATGCTGTTTTATTAAAGGAATTTTAAAATATAAATTAAAAATGTATTTGTGACAAATATAGGCCTAATATGTGAGAATATTGACATTTTGCATATTAATCCATGTAGCCTAGCTCACTAAAATAGGCTACCACTTTTAATGCTCTGATGCAAAGTAAACCAGCATTTCTTTAGGATAATATAACACATAATTCATATTATATAAATAATACTGCACACCTATTAAATGTTTCAAATCTAAAATATGGTGTAATACTCTGTAGCTTAGAGAAAATATAAGCACAGGCTCATAGTCTTGACATTTATCCTGCTTGAATTCGTTCTAAGAAACGCACATAACTGTATAACTACTTAACTTTCATCTGTGAATATTCTATATTTTAACTACAGTGTTTTTCTTTCATTTTCTCTGACTGCAGCTGTCAAATGTAACACATTGGCGAGGCAAAGCTGACGGCTATTTGCAAAAATGTGCTTTGATGCGCCACTCAGCCGTCAAAAGCTACAAATGCACTTTGCAGACGCGGCGGTGGCGGCACTCGCGGAGGCAAAAAGCTCATTTTGGTTGGCCACCTAGTGTACCTATGTTTTTTTTTTTTTTTTTTTTAAGAATAGAATAGAAAAGAAAAGTAAAGTTAAGTGCTAGTATTAGTTGGTCAAGTGCTGGTGAAAAAGATGTGTCTTTAGATGTTTTTCTTTTTGAAAATGAGTAAAGACTGAAAGACTGAATTCAATGAAAATTGAATTAAAAAATATGCATTCTGCTAAAATATTTGTTGTTGGACATTAAATGTGACGCATGTAGAATTTTAATCCTACATTTAAGTTATTTTTTGTATCATAGCAGTAACTGTAAATTAAATGTAAGCTGCTAATACAGCCCTACTATCTTAAATGAGTTAATGTGTGTTCCTCTTACCAGTCAAAATGTTGTCTGATTTCTATTATTTATTTTCATTTTTAATTCAGTGGTTTTAACTTTTAATTTAGTGTTTTAAATGCTTTAATGCTTTAAAGAGAAATTTAAGATGGTACTGTTTTAATGTTCTAATAACCATAAAAGATACAGCTGTCATAAAACCCGAGAGAAGGCTGCATGGCTAGAAACTGCTGATCAACTGAATGGTCAAGTTGAAACGATGTTAAAATGTTTTCATCTTTAAAAAAAAACAAGAAAGAAAAGGGGGGGGGGGGGTCATTACATTTTGTCCACAATACATTAAATATAATTGGTTGTAGCCTATTTTTTATTTATTTGATTATTTAAGTTGCATTTTCTGTATACTTTTTTTTTCAACTAATAATAAAGTCAACTAATTGCAGCCTATGTGAGAGAGTCAGTGGTGATATCAATGTGTTCCTATTGGTCAGTGTTAGAGGAGCTCCTGACAGTTAGCCTGCTCCTGACCAGTTAGCCTGCATAAGTTTGCACCTGAGTTAGTTTCCCAGCATATCAAGTTAAGTAGACACTGAAGTAAGCCTGGGAAACATAGGAAGAGGTGAAAATATCATATGTAAAAGGGAAATACAGCTTCTTTTAATAAAACAAAAGGCAAAGTTTTATTTCAGATTATAGCTTTAGATAAAATCATTAGATAGAAAAAAAACCTAAAACAAAAATAGATAAAAGAGATAGAATGCGATAGATTAAATAGGAGACAGAGTAAAATGAGCAAAAATAGATCAAATACTGTAGATGCACATAGTGTATAAGTGTATGCAATTAATCATACGTGTGCTTGCATAAAGAACATGCATGTCCACTGGTCACATTTAAGGCAAAAGTGTCCAACTGTTAATTTAGGGAAAATGACAAATACCTCCTTGAATTGTAATTATGATGGCTTCAGTGGAGCACTGGTTATTTGGACTATTTTATGCATTCAGCTTGGTCCGCTATTGTCTGCCAGGGCTTACCCACTTATCCACTATGCGTATCTACAGTATTTGATCTATTTTGTTCATTTTTATCTGTCTATTAATCTATCTCATGTCTCTTTTATCTATTTTTTATTTAGATTTTTATTTTTTCTATCTAATTGATTTAATCTAATCTGATAATTTGTCCATGTTTTTTATCTATCTAATCGGGTTATTTATTTTATCACTCTTATCTATCTATCCTTCGTAAAGAACAGCGTGTCTGGCCAAAAAAAGACCTGGCAGCAAGTACAAGAACATTTTGCAGGCTCGGTAAGTGACTTGATGTGTGAAAAAAAAGACAAATTGGTGAATAGTGGTCTGCTGACATCTTTTATTGTCTGTGTGTTGATTTTAGCATTGGAAAAAAAAAGGCTCATATTCTGGCACGGGGGTGGCCCTCCAACCAAGAGACTACCTGACCCAGCAGAGATGGAGCTGGCCCTGGAGATGAATAAACGGGAAGCCAGTGATGGAAGGGACCAGTGAGGGACAGCCCACTGACTCTGGCCCAGCAAGAGAGACTGGCCTCTTCATACAAGGTACATTACTAGCGAGTACTACTGTCACGCTGGAAAACAATCAATTATTTAGATTTTGTTATTTGGACTGTCGCCTTTGCCTTACCTTTCAGTGTCTTGTAACGACACTTACACTTTGGAGCCACCAGAGCTATGATCCGCTGGTTCTTGTTTTGGAATCTTAAAAAAAATAAGCTTGGCACGTCCTGTCAAAACTTTCAATACAAGTTCTATTGATTACTGCAGAAGGGAAGGCACAATCTTTTTGTTTGATGAGATCGTGTCACTGGACTCCAGAAGGCTTGAGGTTGTCATGTCAATTTTGGTGTCAAGAAGATATTTTTGAATATTGCTGGTAATCAAACAGTTGGTTTCTCCTACTCTGACTTTGGTATTTTTTTTTTTTTTTTTTCAACTCACACGGTACTACGGATTAATGGCCAAAAGAGAACATATCAGAACATCTAAGTATTTTGTTATGTTATACTATTGATAACGGTTGTTGCCCATCCCTTGCGGGTAAGAACCAGTTTCAAATATATTTTAGTATTTTCTTTATTAAGTTTTTAACGAGACTCACACATTGAACCTTTATGTTAGAATAAGCCGATATATACAGAGTTCCTGGCCCATGGCAACTATCATCCCCATTTCCTTATAATCTCAACACTGGCATTTCTAAACCCGCTACACATATGAAACAGTCTTCATTAAAAGAGTTATTATGAAGGTGTATGTTCATGCTGAATATAAATGATGCAACATGTTGCAGAAGCACCGGATGACTCAAGCAGGCTCGACGACAGCGGAACTACCGATAAATTTTCAGAATCATCTATTTAGCCTGCTACTGCAGAGTGTCCTCCAAGTACTACTTAATTTTAGCATATTTTCTTTTGCTTTTGAACTGCGTCAGGGCTAAATCCAACCGATAACTGAAATCGCCGGGTCCCACATTTTGCTTTTGTGCAATGGCCTCTCAGAAATACTACTATAATATGTTATTGTGCTCCCATGTTCCCATCATACATAGGGGTTGTAACTGAGTGGGAAGATATAGTGTACGGAGGACATTGAGAGCTGGAATAATCAATAGGGAGGGGCAGACTTCATGTGATCACATAACAGAGCCACGTTGAAGGTGGAAACATTACTATATTTTAATATTTCAGACAGTTTCTTCTGCTCATAATGCATTATTTGATCAAAATAGCAAAGAAACAGTAAGAGTTTGATCAGTATCCACGTAAAATAGAGTTTTCTAAGTGAGGCCCAAAGCTGATTTTCAGCATCATTACCACAGGTTCGCAGGTACATCCAGTCTGTCAATGCTCAAGATCATGCTAATAAATTAGGGATGGAAACACTTAGATGAATGACTATAAAGTATTTATGTCACGTTTACTAACCTGCATCAATTTCACTCCAATTAAGTATTGATTGCAACATTTCTGGCCCAAAGAATGACCATGGAGTGGTGTTGACAGGTAGAAACATGCGTCTCCTGTTTTTTTTTTTTGTGTACTTTTTTATTTCAAAGTATCCTAAAAAGATTGAAATATTACGCCGCAGACAGTTCACTTGATAATGTATCATCATATTAGAATGTGCTTAAGAATAGATCCTCTAACGTCTAAATGGCTAGAAAAAAATATGGTTATAAACAAATTGGGGGTGTATTTGGTAATCCTCCATATAACTTTAATTGGCCGTAAGATATTATATTGGCTAGGGTTAAAACAAAGAATCCTATTGGCCGAGGAGAAAGCGACTCGTGTTTTGATTGGCCCATCACCCCGGGCGCTTTGACTCCATCCTTTCTGTTTATCAAGTTAGAAGCGTAAAAGACTCGCGCCTTGACACATTATGAGCGGTGAGTCCACATTATACTGTCTTTGTGTGTCCATTAACTTCAGTCATCATTGAGGACGCCTCTACTGACGAGTTTAATGTGAGTTTTATATAGTCAAACACCGACATTGATTTGCCCCCAAAACGCCAATTTATATTGTTCGCTAACAGCAGCAGTCTGGCCGGAATTCAGTTGTTTTGGTTTCTGGAGTCAGCGACCTGCAGCTTGTTTGATAACTTGTGGAAGCTGAGTCGATCTTCACAGCGACCTACACTGAGTTATATAACACGAGCGACGACCAACAGCGCTTTAGGGGAGCGAAAGAACAGCCGTTACCGATGATGATGAAGAATTAAAGTGGTTTCAGTCACTGATGTGGCCACTGAGCGAGTGTCAGCTCCTCAGCTAATATTACTGCTGCTCTGATCACTAATAAACCGCTTTATCTGATGATCCGCGAGGCACACTAGATAGATAACACACACGCTGCACTTTATGACTGAGTTTGTTGACTTACTAGTTCCCATGCTGTATCATGACTGAGTTTGTTGACTAACTAGTTCCCATGCTGTATCATGACTGAGTTTGTTGACTAACTAGTTCTCATGCTGTATCATGACTGAGTTTGTTGACTTACTAGTTCCCATGCTGTATCATGACTGAGTTTGTTGACTAACTAGTTCCCATGCTGTATCATGACTGAGTTTGTTGACTAACTAGTTCCCATGCTGTATCATGACTGAGTTTGTTGACTAACTAGTTCCCATGCTGTATCGCCGACTGAGTTTGTTGACTAACTAGTTCCCATGCTGTATCATGACTGAGTTTGTTGACTAACTAGTTCTCATGCTGTATGCATGACTGAGTTTGTTGACTAACTAGTTCCCATGCTGTATCGCTGACTGAGTTTGTTGACTAACTAGTTCCCATGCTGTATCATGACTGAGTTTGTTGACTAACTAGTTCCCATGCTGTATCATGACTGAGTTTTGTTGACTAACTAGTTCCCATGCTGTATCATGACTGAGTTTGTTGACTAACTAGTTCCCATGCTGTATCATGACTGAGTTTGTTGACTAACTAGTTCCCATGCTGTATCATGACTGAGTTTGTTGACTAACTAGTTCCCATGCTGTATCGCTGACTGAGTTTGTTGACTAACTAGTTCTCATGCTGTATCATGACTGAGTTTGTTGACTTACTAGTTCCCATGCTGTATCGCTGACTGAGTTTGTTGACTAACTAGTTCCCATGCTGTATCGCTGACTGAGTTTGTTGACTAACTAGTTCTCATGCTGTATCATGACTGAGTTTGTTGACTAACTAGTTCCCATGCTGTATCGCCGACTGAGTTTGTTGACTAACTAGTTCCCATGCTGTATCATGACTGAGTTTGTTGACTAACTAGTTCCCATGCTGTATCATGACTGAGTTTGTTGACTAACTAGTTCCCATGCTGTATCATGACTGAGTTTGTTGACTTACTAGTTCCCATGCTGTATCGCTGACTGAGTTTGTTGACTAACTAGTTCCCATGCTGTATCCTGACTGAGTTTGTTGACTAACTAGTTCCCATGCTGTATCGCTGACTGGGTTTGTTGACTAACTAGTTCCCATGCTGTATCGCTGAGTTTGTTGACTTACTAGTTCCCATGCTGTATCATGACTGAGTTTGTTGACTAACTAGTTCTCATGCTGTATCACTGTTGACTAACTAGTTCACATGCTGTATCGCTGACTGAGTTTGTTGAGCGGTAAATCTCTAAACGTGTGTGCGTTCACGTGGAGCAGCATTTACTACACAGAGCCGTTGTTCACTGACAAGCTGCGCAAAACCACAGTCATATTTTGTGCATGTTTTGTGCAGCTTGTCAGTGAACAACTTCTCTGTGTAGTAAATGCTGCTCCATGTGAACGCACACACGTTTAGAGATTTACCGCTGATTACAGAACCGGCTTTACTGACGAGATCCGCATCAATATCATGCCGAAATTTATTGTGCATCCCTCGGGGAAGTCGTGGCCTAATGGTTAGAGAGTTTGACTCCTAACCTTAAGGTTGTGGGTTTGAGTCTCGGGCCGGCAATATCACGACTGAGGTGCCCTTGAGCAAGACACTGAACCCCCAACTGCTCCCCGGGCGCCGCAGCATAAATGATACCCACTGCTCCGGGTGTGTGTTCACAGTGTGTGTGTGTTCACTGCTCCGGGTGTGTGTTCACGGGGTGGGTGTGTGCACTTTTGATGGTTTAAATGCAGAGCACAAACTCTGAGTATGGGTCACCATACTTGGCTGTATGTCACGTCACTTGTCACACTTGTTCTCATGCTGTTTTGCTCACTTTAACTAACTAGTTCTCATGCTGTATCGCTGAGTTTGTTGACTAACTAGTTCCTATGCTGTATCGCTGACTGAGTTTTTTGACTGTGTCAGATCAACAGAATGAAATGGCAGCGCTTCTGGACCACAACACAAGCTTCATTCAGAAGAAAGGCTCCAGCACAACTCAAGTAAGTCCTTCAGCTCATGTTGAGCTTTCTCTGTCTGTGTGCGTGTTTTCAACCCTCTATGGACACCTTGGCAATCAATCCACCATTGGCTAGTAAAAAAAAATGTTCTACTCTCCAGACTGAAATACTATACTGTATACAGGTGCTGGTCATATAATTAGAATATCATCAAAAAGTTTATTTATTTCAACTAATTCCATTCAAAAAGTGAAACTTGTATATTATATTAATTCATTACACACAGACTGATATATTTCAAATGTTTATTTCTTTTCATTTTGATGATTATAACTGACAACTAAGGAAAATCCCAAATTCAGTATCTTAGAAAATTAGAATATTTCTTAAAACCAATACAAAGAAAGGATTTTTAGAATTCTTGGCCAACTGAACATGAAAAGTATGAGCATGTAGAGCACTCAATACTTAGTTGGGGCTCCTTCTGCCTGAATTACTGCAGCAATGCGGCGTGGCATGGAGTCGATCAGTCTGTGGCACTGCTCAGGTGTTATGAGAGACCAGGCTGCTCTGATAGTGGCCTTCAGCTCTTCTGCATTCTTGGGTCTGGCATATCACATCTTCCTCTTCCCAATACACCATAGATTTTCTGTGGGGTTAAGGTCAGGCGAGTTTGCTGGCCAATTAAGAACAGGGATACCATGGTCCTTAAACCATGTACTGGTAGCTTTGGCTCTGTGTGCATGTAGCAAGTCCTGTTGGAAAATGAAATCTGCATCTCCATAAAGTTGGTCAGCAGCAGGAAGCATGAAGTGCTCTAAAACTTCCTGGTATACGGCTGCGTTGACCTTGGACCTCAGAAAACACAGTGGACAAACACCAGCAGATGACATGGCACCCCAAACCATCACTGACTGTGGAAACTTTACACTGGACCTCAAGCAACGTGGATTGTGTGCCTCTCCTCTCTTCCTGCATACTCTGGGACCCTGATATCCAAAGGAAATGCAAAATTTACTTTCATCAGAGAACATAACTTTGGACTACTCAGCAGCAGTCCAGTCCTTTTTTGAAGTGAGATTCTTCTGACGCTGTCTGTTGTTCAAGAGTGGGCTTGACACAAGGAATGCGACAGCTGAAACCCATGTCTTGCATACGTCTGTGTGTAGTGGTTCTTGAAGCACTGACTCCAGCTGCAGTCCACTCTTTGTGAACCTCCCCCACATTTTTGAATGGGTTTTTGTTTCACAATCCTCTCCAGGGTGCGGTTATCCCTATTGCTTGTGTACTACACTTCTACCACAACTTTTCCTTCCCTTCGCCTCTCTATTAATGTGCTTGGACACAGAGCTCTGTGAACAGCCAGCCTCTTTTGCAATGACCTTTTGTGTCTTGCCCTCCTTGTGCAAGGTGTCAGTGGTTGTCTTTTGGACAACTGTCAAGTCAGCAGTCTTCCCCATGATTGTGTAGCCTACAGAACTAGACTGAGAGACCATTTAAAGGCCTTTGAAGGTGTTTTGAGTTAATTAGCTGATTAGAGTGTGGCACCAGGTGTCTTCAATACTGAACCTTTTCACAATATTCTAATTTTCTGAGATACTGAATTTGGGATTTTCCTTAGTTGTCAGTTATAAACATCAAAATAAAAAGAAATAAACATTTGAAATATATCAGTCTGTCTGTAATGAATGAATATAATATACAAGTTTCACTTTTTGAATGGAATTAGTGAAATAAATCAACTTTTTGATGATATTCTAATTATATGACCAGCACCTGTATATATCAGGGCTTGAATTTTGGCACGGGATTACGGGGATTGTGCACAATTCTACTGATTCCCACAGTGTCCGTGCTTGTAACGTGGGAAATTCCTGCAAATCTTTCAGCATAAAAGATGCTCGGGACAGGTGATGGAGTGTCTCGTTTGCACGTGCTTCTGAGTCTTACAATTTTAAACACTCAAGTGCTCGATTCAGTACCTGCGCGCTCTCTGTGTGACCTCTTTCTGTGAGCTCACCCCCAAAGTGTGCACACAGAGCGCGCGACTACAGAATGAAGTTGTGTTGCACCTCATTGCACGCAAATACCTACAAAAGTATGTCAAAATGCCCGTCTTATTTGTATTCAGATAAACAGTCGATTTATGCTAGTTAGAATACAGGAACAATGGGAAAGTAAAACAGCCAGCAGGTGGCAGCAAGTATCTTTAGAGTAAGACATTAAATCATTCATTCAAACGGCAGATTCATTCAGTGAGGAATAAAGTGAATCATTCAGTATAAGGCTGCTGTGTGTTGCTTGTAAGACACTGTTCTGCTGTGGCTTTGTTTGGACTCTTCATCAAGCAAAATGAGAAAATAGGTACAATATTAAACTCACTCAAAATGTACTTCTTGTTATATTGATTTTATACAACAGTTCAATGAAGATTTTCAATGGAGCTGATATTCGTTGAAAACACTCTTCCTCTTGTGATACTGCTTAACTGCATGTCATTTTATAATCTCAGAGTAACACAAAATATCATAAATCTTACAAGACCATCAACCTTAAGGAGCGGTCACACTGCACATTTCATTCCATTGACTTCCATTCATAGGCATGCGAATGCACCAGACCGGAAACATATAGTTCAAAGTTCAAGTTTGGTAAACTCTGACCTGCAAATTCGCATCACGTGAAGACGTGTGACCAGTAGAAGATCGATACATCACTGCGGGACCTCTCTGTACAGAAACTCAAAAATGGAGGAAGCGCTAATTGTAACGGCAGCGCAGCGTAGCATCTTTAAAAGATTATAAAAATCTAATAAAAATAGCTGCATGGTTCGCGGTGTCATTGAAAACAGGAACAGATGGTACATTTGAATGCGGACACATTTTATAATTTTTATTTTTGCGATGTGCTTGTACTGTGTCTTTTGTGACGGCGTTGTAAAGCATCTTATATTGTTCTTTCTCTCTCTCTCCGTCGCTAAAGAAACAGTACAAGCACATCGGAATCCATGTAGTGACAACTGAGAGGAAAACTTGGTGCCTGATGTTATATCCTGCTCCCGCCCATATTCGCAGCGGCGTCCGAAAAAAAATTGCACGTTCAAAGTCTAGTGTGACCACCCCTTTATCAATGACATACTGTACATGAAAGAAAAAGCTCCAAAGCTGTTTGCAAAAAAAAAAAAAAAGGCAAAATATTGCCTACAGACAGTTAAAAATTACGAGCAATATACAGCAAACTAATCAATTGTGACTGGGATCTATTACTTATTAATACAAGCAAATCCCTCCCTTTCAAAGCTTGCTCTGCTCTGATTGGTCAGCTGGCCAAGCCTGTTGTGATTGGCACAGACAGGAGTCCTTGAGCCATTTAGCCAGCGCTACCATTGACAAAGCACCTTTACATAAAATAATAGTGCTCCAACCCATTCTTACGATAATGACATAAACTTAAAACAGTAATGGTGGATACGCCAAATGCTAAGGTAACTAACTGATGAAACAATACAGTTTGTAAACCAAAATATGTCTACTGTAATGTTTGAAGAACGACAGACAAAAGACGCTTTGTCTTAACTTTTAATCAGAACGCAGAACAGTTGTATCACAGGAGCACCAGCCGAAATCACTCATCTCTCCCGCATTAACCCTGTAACTGCCAGTGCAGCACAATAAACAGCAGTTTCACTATGTGTGCTACACTACATTCTTTATTTTTAAATGAAGTAATTAGAACAACGTCAGTCAACAATAATCGACATATTCTTAGGTTCACAGTGAATTATCAGAACTACTTCAGTAAGACAGTAATATCGTGCTTTACCTGGAAACCTAAAGCTGCACTAGATATACATCACATATTAGTACAAAAACTTGATATTTTGAGCACTCAATTGAAAATGTACACAATGTATGAATCGTACTTACAGGTTGTGGTTCAGAGAGCTTGTTAGTCCAAAATTAAGAAGATTAGAAGCCAACGAAGATAAAAGCCCAGATTAGAGAAGCAGTTCTTGATAAAATGGCATGCACACAACAAAAGTTTAGAATTGTATTTCTGTGGTATCCTTGAACACCGCGTCTCCTCTCAGCATGATGTAAACGCACTAACTAGCAGAAGTGTTTTTTTTGTGGTCAGATTATGTTCTTTTTTTGTTTCGCGGGCAGGCAGGGATTATGCAAATGTGTACCCAGTGACGTACACTGGTAACAGGCAAAAGAGTCGAAAATATAACGACTCGTTACGGCGATTCAGAACCAACTCTCTCTTGAGAGACAGTATCTTTATTTATCATGCACTTTTTTGATTAACAACTTTGCAGATTGTTTTCATTTAAGGATAGCTACGTTATAAACTGCAAAAGAGAGATTTTTCAAAAACCCATGTGACCTGCTCTTTAAAGGGTGCACTACTGTGAAAACCACACATCTTTAGCATGACATCAATAAGAAAAAATATCATTTCATAGATATTTCTTAATAATTGTTGTTCATAATAAAATATGTTTAACTTAATTTAATTTATCAAAAAGATTCTGCTCCCATTAAGCTCAGTGTACTCTTTTTAAGCTATTTCACACTGAACGTTTATATAAATACTTCATAAACAAACTTTAAATATAAACTTTTGGTTGTCACTTTAAGTTAATCTTTATAAAATGGTTAATAACTTATTTTCACAGCTTTAAGATGACAAAATCTAGACGTAATTATAGTTTATGCCCAAAGATAAAAGAGGCATGTCATCCATTCAAAGAAGGAGCCATTAGAAACCTGTCGTAACTGTCCAGGAAAAAGTGACTAAAGGCTGGAATAAAATACATGACACTTCAAATTTGAACAGATTTTTAAAACCCCAGTGTATGATCTGATCCTCAGTCGTTAAGTGTATGACGGCCAGTTTTCCTTTGTGTCTATTTACAAGTCACAGAGGAAAACTGGCCATCATACACTAAATGACTGAGGATCACACACTACCAGGCCTTCAAGTTGTTCCGATCACAACAAACTCGTCCAGAAACATGTGCATTGTTGCTAGAAAACACTTGAAATGATGGGAAAACAATGGGTTCTAAAATCTGTTGAAAATATCAAACATGTTTGATCTCCTCTGACTGAATGGAAACAAAGTCTAAAGCTTAAAAACTTGTGTCTGTGTCCATCATACACTATGTGATTTTCTATTAAATATGTCAGCTCCAATCTGCAGACTGGCTCTGAACTTTGGCTGCTAGCATCAACTTCTCCAGACTGTAAATCGGTGGAAAATTGTTGCAAAAATCGTGTAGTGTATTAGCCTTAAGAGACGATAGAAATTCACATCCATTTAATAAGAGTCTTCATAATGAGGCTAGTTTCTGTGTTCATCCCCATTAATGAAATGTTTAATTCAACACTTCACTATAATACATAACTGATCAAATTGAATGCCTTGTTGCTTGATTTTAGTGTTCATTTTTTTGTGTGTGTGATTTACTTTGTACCTTTAAATAAAACATTTTTCAATTATTCTTTAAAAAGGTTGTTTAAACATGATGTGAGCTTAATGGGAACAGGGGTGTGCTTTAAGCGTACAAAAATGTATCCATTAAGCACAGCCAGACTTTTTGCATTTAGTTATGTATATCTTAATCGAAATGCTTTTGTCATTTAAAATAAAATGTAATATTTTTGTGTGAGAGATTAAAATTTTATTTTAACATAACTTTTTGTACTGAAACCAATATCTTGTGCACTAAAAATGTCTCAGTGTAGATTTTGGTGAGCTTAATAGGTATGCTTACCCTAATGGCTGAGAAACAACACTTGTATAACAGATCCGTTCATGAGGTCTTAAAGAGACAGCAACCTAAATAAACCTGCTGCTTATTTATACATTGAAGACTAACCAGTGTTTGTAAAGTTAAACAGATTATTCAGTTTCTGTGGTATTTCTGTACCTGAATATTACTGTTATAGGGTAAACGTACCCAGGGCAATCGCTAGTGGGGAGCCCCGGAGATCTCAACTGACTGGCTGAGGCCAGCCTAAAAAGACGATCAGGACAGTTGACAGGCCACTGCTGCGTGTCTTCACGAAAGCTTATCATTTTCAGGTGTTTTTAAGCCTTGCCACTTGCCAATTTAAACATTCAAAAGAGTTTAAAGCATTCAAACACAAGACGCGGAAAAGCTCAACTGAGTAGCCGGTTACTCACGCGCGGTGTTCGGTGCGCACGCAGAGAGCCGCATACCGAGCTCTCCTTTGTGAAGTTCTCCTCGAAGTTCCTCCTGCGCCTGAACGAGCAAATACAAATCGCAGTTGTTTGAACAAACAGAAAAATATGTGAAAGAGCCCAGTTCAGCAACGCTGTGTTCTGGTGTTCAGGGCTCACGCAGAGAGACATGTCTCAAAACGCTTGAACACCGAATTTGCCTCTTTTTGCTCTTGTACCGATAAATACATACAAAATATGTCAAAATACCCATCTTGGAAAGTATGTTCGAAAAAACTCTCGATTATGTCTTAAGTGAAAGTAAACAGTTGAGAAAAAAATCGGATGTGTCTTATATTGGATGCATTAATTGTGTTTTAAAGTTGTGGTTGCTAATTTATCTATTAGATTGTGTGTTGTTAATTTAAGAAAATGAAAGAAAGAAAATCACTCACTGCTCTTGACTGAATTACTTTGTAGTTTTAACAAGAATTAATGCACAGTCAAACCAAAAATTATTCAGTCTCCAGATATAATTGTTTATATTGTTTTACTAGTGGGTGCAGGGCATTATAGTTCATTTATGTAAGTGAGTATAGCAAAATAAAGTGAACTGTGACATATTATACCCAAAAATTCTTCATACAGTTGACTACTAGTGAAATTGATAAAAATTGGGACCAAAAATTATTCAGACACTTTGACCTCACCATTTTTGCTTAAGTGTTTTTTCCTGAATTGCTAATGCAATCTTTTCACACCACATACTGAACAAAATTAAGCACTGCTTGGTAATTGGTCAACAAAGTATTGATAGCTGTGTAAATATTGTCATACTAACAGTTTGAATTTCTTGGTTGATTGTAATCCATTACATGCCTTTCTATCAAAGTTATCTGACATTATCAAGATGTATTTGTTCTGACAGTTTAACTCTTGAGTTCTTGTCATATTTTATTACCATTTTCTAAACTGTAGCAAATAAACTGTGATAATGTGAGAAATGTTGATGGTGTCTGAATAAATTTTAGTTTGACTGTATATTTAATTTTTACAGTGAAGTCTATGCAGTGCTATTTTACATTTAATTTTTCGGTTTCTGTACTTGCACACCTACAAACTTGAAAAATCTTAAACATTGTGTAAATAGTAGGGATGTGCGCGACGACTAATTTGACTGTTGTTTAAATGGAAGTTTTGTGTCCGACTAGTCGACTAGTCTAAAAACAAGAAACCCCCAAAAGATGGTTAAAAAAAAAAAACCGTGTGCATGTATATAATAGCCTGCATTTGAAATACTCAATGAATTCCGCTCAAAATAGGTCACAAATAAGCCATACCCTTGCCTCGCGTTATCATCATTTAATTTTAGGCGGTCGTTAAAAAAAAAAAAAAAAAAAGAACAGAACACACTCAACGTCAGCCAATGCTTGTTTATTAAAATCAGCTGGGGAAATGCAGAACAATGAAAAATCAATCAATAGCCTGACAGAATTCTTCATCTTCATAAAGCAAACATCAGCCAACATATTAAAACACAAGACAAAAACAAAAGGGATTTTTATCAAGGAATAGCATTAAAACGGCTTTTACATTTACATTTAACATTTAATCATTTAGCAGACGCTTTTATCCAAAGCGACTTACAAATGAGAACAGTAGAAGCAATCAGACCAACGAGAGAACAACAACAGTATACAAGTGCCATGACAAGTCTCAGTTAGTCTAGTACAGAACCCGTAGCAAGCTTTGTTGTTTTTTTTTCTTCCCAAGAATAGGATAAACAAGAAAAGAAAAGGTAAGTACTAGTATTAGTTGGTTAAGTGCAGGCGAAAAAGATGAGTCTTTAGATGTTTTTTGAAAATGAGTAAAGACTCAGCTGTTCGAATTGAGATCGGGAGGTCATTCCACCAGCTGGGAGCAGTCCAGGAAAAAGTCCGTGAGAGTGATTTTGAACCTCTTTGGGATGGCAACACAAGGCATCGTTCACTTGCAGAGCGCAAACTTCTGGAGGGTGCGTAAGGTTGAAGTAATGAGCTTAGATATGTTGGTGCTGTGCCAGTGGTCGTCTTGTAGGCAAGCATCAGTACCTTGAATTTGATGCTCGCGGCTACTGGTAGCCAGTGTAACCTGATGAGGAGAGGAGTCACGTTAGCTGTTTTTGGCTCATTGAAGCACAACCCTCGCTGCTGCATTCTGGATCAGTTGTAGAGGCTTGATAGTACATGCAGGAGGCTTGATGTTACATGCAGGAAGGCCCGCCAGGAGAGCATTACAAATAGTCCATTCTGGAGAGAACAAGAGCTTGGACAAGGAGTTGTGTAGCTTGCTCTGACAGGAAGGGTCTGATCTTCCTAATGTTGTATAAGGCAAATCTGCAGGACCGGGTCGTTGTAGCAATATGGTCTGTGAAGCTTAACTGATGATCCATCACAAACTCCTAGGTTTCTGGCTGTCCTGGAAGGAGTTATGGTTGATGAACCCAGCTGTACAGAGAAGTTGTGATGAAACGATGGGTTAGCTGGATCCACCAGCAGTTCAGTCTTAGTGAGGTTGAGCTGAAGGTGATGGTCATTCATCCAGCTAGAAATGTCACTCAGACAGGCTGAAATGCGAGCAACTACCATCGGGTCATCTGGTTGGAATGAGAAGTAGAGTTGAGTGTCATCAGCGTAGCAGTGATAGGAAAAGCCATGCTTCTGAATGAAAGATCCTAATGACGTCATGTAGATGGAGAAGAGAAGTGGTCCAAGTACTGACCCTTGAGGAACCCCAGTAGCAAGAAGTTGTGACTTAGAAACTTCACCCCTCCAAGACACCCTGAAGGATCTATCAGAAAGGTAGGAGTTAAACCACTGGAGTGCGGTTCCAGAGATGCCCATCTTTCTGAGGGTGGACAGTAGAATCTGGTGATTAATGGTGTCAAAGGCAGCAGACAGATCCAGCAAGATGAGTACTGATGATTAGGAAGCTGCTCTTGCCAGTCGCAGGGCTTCAGTAACCGAGAGCAGGGCAGTCTCAGTTGAGTGGGCGCTTTTGAAGCCAGATTGGTTGCTGTTGCTGTCCAATCTTTTAAAAACATACTTCATCATGAAGGCTAAATCATCTAAAAACAAAATGACCAAAAAGAAAGACAGGAACTGAGGTGATTAGGGTTTTCATCCAAAGTTGCGAACTTAACTTAGCCTATGTGCAAAATTGGAGTATCACATAAAACATTTGCGAACAAGCACTGTTTCCATCCAACGCACCAAAGAGAACAAAATCGTCACTTCCTGTTAAACTGGCACTAAATATCAGTAAGAAAACTAGGAGAACTGAATATAATAATTTTCATATATGATAAATTACTTGCGCCTCAGAGCGAGCAGACGAAACACAATAAATTATGTCATTGCTTTCAGAGGCGGATGCATGCTGTTGTTTGGGAACGCAGTTGTGTAAGACATTATACAGAAATACTTAGATGACAGACTTTGCTCAGGCATTTTAGAACAACCATAACAACATTTCAGATGCTGTGGAACAATATCATGCAGTCCGCTGCTAGTCAAGTTAGGGTCCCGCTTCATAGCGCAAAGTAAAAAAAAATGTATGTTAAAATGTAAGTGTAAGTGTAAAGTTTTTAAAATGTTTTAAATGTAACAATGGGAATTTGATAGTAAAATAAAATGATTGTTATTTTAATGATAATCATGTTTTTTTTTTTCTGTTGTGTAATCGACTATTGTTTTCAGTGTCGACTAGTAGCTGTACCGTTTAGTCGACTAGACCCACACATCCCTAGTAAATAGCACAAATAAATACAGACCCGGTTCCAAAAAAGTTGGGACACTGTACAAATTGTGAATAAAAACTGAATGCGATGATGCGGAAGTTTCAAATTTCAATATTTCATTCAGAATACAACATAGATGACATATCAAATGTTTAAACTGAGAAAATGTATCTTTTAAGGGAAAAATAAGTTGATTTTAAATTTCATGGCATCAACACATCTCAAAAAAAGTTGGGACAAGGCCATGTTTACCACTGTGTGGCATCCCCTCTTCTTTTTATAACAGTCTGCAAACGTCTGGGGACTGAGGAGACAAGTTGCTCAAGTTTAGGAATATGAATGTTGTCCCATTCTTGTCTAATACAGGGCTTCTAGTTGCTCAACTTTCTTAGGTCTTCTTTGTTACATCTTCCTCTTTATGATGCGCCAAATGTTTTCTATGGGTGAAAGATCTGGACTGCAGGCTGGCCATTTCAGTACCCGGATCCTTCTTCTACGCAGCCATGATGTTGTAATTGATGCAGTATGTGGTCTGGCATTGTCATGTTGGAAAATGCAAGGTCTTCCCTGAAAGAGACTACGTCTGGATGGGAGCATATGTTGTTCTAGAACTTGGATATACCTTTCAGCATTGATGGTGCCTTTCCAGATGTGTAAGCTGCCCATGCCACACGCACTCATGCAACCCCATACCATCAGAGATGCTGGCTTCTGAACTGAGTGCTGATAACAACTTGGGTCGTCCTTGTCCTCTTTAGTCCGGATGACATGGCGTCCAAATTTTCCAAAAAGAACTTTGTCTGACCACAGAACAGTTTTCCACTTTGCCACAGTCCATTTTAAATGAGCCTTGGCCCAGAGAAAATGCCTGGGCCAAAGTTGCAAATTGGTCCTGCAACTGTTCCTTATAGGTACATTTAACTTTTCCGGCCTCTTATTGCTACCTGTCCCAACTTTTTTGGAATGTGTAGCTCTCATGAAATCCAAAATGAGCCAATATTTGGCATGACATTTCAAAATGTCTCACTTTCAACATTTCATATGTTATCTATATTCAATTGTGAATAAAATATAAGTTTATGAGATTTGTAAATTATTCCATTCCTTTTTTACTCACAATTTGTACAGTGTCCCAACTTTTTTGGAATCGGGTTTGTAAATAGAACGAACAAACAAATTTAACAATTTCAAACAGGGCCCACTGGTACAACTTGCACCAGGGCCCCACAAACCCCAGCTACAGCCCTGAACGTACCTATTATAGGGCCCTATGATTTCGTGGAATCCAGTCATAAAAACGGAATTTACAGTTTAACACGGAATGCCATGGAATTGATAAAATTTTGAAATAATTAATCAAAAGCAGGTCATTACACTATCTACAAATCGCGATATGGTCTAATATCTGTAAATATTAAGCCAGAAAAGTCGATTTAAATATGAATCCTGCATGTTCTGCATGTCTCTGTTAATGAATGGCACAGAAGCAGAAGTTTTGTTTATTACACACACATATGGAAGCGCTCGTGACACTCGTGGTGAATTCAGCGTCTGCCGACTCACTAAATGAGGACGTAAACTAGTGTTGTCAAAAGACCCGGTACTTCCGTACCAAGTCGGTACTAAAAAAACTAAAATGTCACGGTACCAGTTTTTTTAAGCTTTGGTGGTACGGAGTACCCGGTCAACCCGGTTCTTGGTGCACTATCCGAAAGGTGCGCGGATGCGCTCTCTTCATAAAAGCACTGAGATGAGGCAACCTCAAAAGAAGGAAACACACCAAACTAACCAAACACTTTAAAGACAGACACCCAGATCAAATTAAAGAGTTCAAGCAGGTAAGTTTCACAGTGTTTCTCATACATTGGGAAATATCAAAACTGACCGCAACAAACAGATTTTCCAAAAGGCGTTGACTTCGTTGAATAAACATGAGCACTGCACGTGTCAAAGTCTAAACCCGGAGCGGGTGTTTTTATATCACTGTATTTCTGAAGAAAACCGACTGTCTTCAGAAAATGATGGATGTCATCTTGCCTGTAATGCCTGAGCAGCGTTTGTGAGGCAGGCTCAGAGCTTATTTGATTACAGCCGTTACCGGGGAAACCTCTCTCTGCTCTACAAGCGCCTCCTGCTGGCAGAGAATGAATCTAAATATGCCGCTGTGGGAAACCCCGCTTCTGTTATGAATACTATGAAATATTTTAATTTGAATGTCGGATTGAAATGAACGCTGGTTTTAGAGTAGTTAATCGTTAGCATAAGCGCAGCTAACGCTAATATAATGAGCATTAGAATTAAGTTTCTTTATTAACTATGTAATGCTCCTATAACTTTTATTAGGGTAAAAAAATTGGATGACATGATATTTACTATTTTACACACCAGAGGCTTTTTAATGAATTGTGAATCCTAAATATATGTGTTAGAGAATGTACAAATTAACATTGTTTGTGTCATATCAGTCAGAAAATCAGTTCTGGGCTTTTTATTTATTTATTTATTAGCAAACTTAGTTGTTATTCTTGGCTTTAAAATTCAGAATCCATTTAAAATTAAATATGTACACAGTTTGGATTAAAGTATAGTCAAATTTTTTAATTAACATGTTTTTGTGTTTTGCTTTGGTATAGAAATTGGTACAGAGAACCGTGGATTTTCACTGGTACTGGTACCGAATGCTGAAATTTTGGTACTGTGACAACACTAACATAAACAAATGAACAACATCTCTAGAACTGTTTTGAGAGTCACTTCATGAGCATCTGACTGTTTGATTTGAGTAAAACTAGCGTGATATCACATACACAGAACTGTAAAGGTATTCACGGCAACCCGTCAAAATAAAAGTCTGGTTTAATTTAAAGGCAAGTATTTGCCAGAAATGTATTACTATTGTTCAGCAGAATGTACATAGCCTACTACTACTACTACTACTACTACTACTACTACTACTAAAAAGAAACAAACATTATTTTTTAAGAAATAATCACACAACATTTCTTCCATGTTTTGCAAAAGTTTGCTTCATTTTCAATAATTAAAAGATAAATTTAATTATTATGTTTTATGTATTCAATTCAATTTAATTCAAGTTTATTTGTATAGCGCTATTTACGATACAAATCATTGCAAAGCACACAAAATGTGTAAATCTCGTGGCAAAACAGAGAAACAAATAGAGACATAATTAGCGTAGCTGCTGTTCCAGCCAAGTAAAATTAATTAGTTTAACCCAAGCTAAAGAATAATAATGTGCATCTGATCAGATGTAACTGCAGTCCAAAATTATGAGATGCATTATTTGAATGCTTGGCCAAAGAGGTGTGTTTTTTAATCTAGATTTAAACAGAGGAAGTGTGTCTGAACCCCGAACATTATCAGGAAGGTTATTCCAGAGTTTGGGAGCCAAATGTGAAAAAGCTCTACCTCCTTTAGTGGACTTTGCTATCCTAGGTACTATCAAAAGTCCAGCGTTTTGTGACCTTAGGGAGCGTGATGGGGTTGTAGCGTGGTAGAAGACTAGTTAGGTGCGCAGGAGCTAAGCCATTAAGGGCCTTATAAGTAAGTAATAATATTTTGTAACTGATACAGAACTTAATAGGTAGCCAGTGCAGAGACTGTAGTATTGGGGTAATATGATCATATTTTCTAGACCTGGTAAGGACTCTAGCCGCTGTATTTTGGACTACCTGTAGCTTGTATATTGAAGATGCAGGACAACCACCTAGCAGTGCATTACAATAGTCCAGTCTAGAGGTCATGAACGCATGAACTAGCTTTTCTGCATCAGGAACAGGTAACATGTTTCGTAGCTTGGCAATGTTTCTAAGATGGAAGAATGCTGTCTTTTGTAACATGGGAAATATGATTTTCAAAAGACAAGTTACTGTCTAATATAACACCCAGATTTTTGACAGTAGAGGAAGTAACAGTACATCCGTCTAATTGCAAATTGTAATCTACGAGATTCTGTGTAATGTTTTTTTTGGTCCAATAAGTAATATCTCTGTCTTATCTGAATTTAATAGGAGAAAAATTACTGGTCATCCAATCTTTTACATTTTTAACACACTCTGTTAGCTTAGATAATTTAGAAGTTTCACCTGGTCTTGTTGAGATATATAGTTGAGTATCATCAGCATAACAGTGGAAACTAATCCCGTATTTTCTAATAATATTACCAAGGGGCAACATGTACAGTATATTGAAAATAGCAGAGGACCTAGGACAGATCCTTGTGGCACTCCATATTTTACTGGTGATAATGAGATGACTCCCCATTTAAATAAACAAAGTGGTAGCGATCGGACAGGTAGGATCTAAACCATCTTAAAGCCTGCCCTTGGATACCTGTATAGTTTTGTAATCTATTTATGAGTATGTCGTGCAGTAAGATCAAGTAAAACTAGCAATGAGATGCAGCCTTGGTCTGACGCAAGAAGCAAGTCATTTGTAATTTTAACAAGTGCAGTTTCGGTGCTATGGTGGGGCCTGAAACCTGACTGAAATTCTTCATAGAGATCTTTTTTTTGCAGGTAGGAGCACACTTGAGCAGACACAACTTTCTCCAAAATTTTAGACATAAATGGAAGATTTGAAATGGGTCTGTAATTTGCCAGTTCACTAGGATCTAGTTGTGGTTTCTCAATAAGAGGCTTAATAACCACCAGCTTGACCTAAAGATAACGACGAGTTAATAATATTGAAAAGCGTTTTTTCTGCTACAGGTAACAACTCTTTCAGTAATTTAGTGGGTACAGGATCTAATAAACATGTTGTTGGTTTAGATTAGAGATCGACCGATATGGGTTTTTCTATAGCCGATGCCGATGTTTAGAGGTCAGGGTCAGCCGATGGCCGATATGTGCTGCCGATTTTTAGGGCCGATATCTTGAAGTTTTCCTCTTCATTTGCATGCTAAAATGTCACACTAATAATAAGTGGATGCACAACATTTCTAAACTTATCATCATTTATTGAGCACTCACTTGAACCATCTCTCGAATATTAATTTTGTGCACTGCACGGTATTACAAATAAAAAAAATTTATCTAAAGTTAACCAAACAAATCAATAAACTGACCAAGTATTAAATATATAAAACAGGTAATATACATATATGTCAATCATTTACATAAAAATTTTAGAGCATTTATCAAGCAGAATTTTTCAAGTTTGTTGGAACATAAATGTAAACTTAAATATACATTTAAATAAAAGAAATAAAATTTTATAAATAAAAATCAATTAAATTGAAAAATATAAAAAATAATATATATAAAAAATAAATAATAGTAGTGCTGCAAACACACTAGCAACCAGCAACATTTGTGTTTGGGTATAAATGACACAGAACATCTAAAGTGCATTCTAACTTCAAACTTACATCGCAGTCTGTTCATTATTAAGATTAACTACAGTCAACCAAACACATAAAAGGTTACACTGGTCAGTTTAAATAGACCGTAGTATACCGGTCCACTCTGCTGTTATGCCAAGGACGTTTTTCCTCATGTGAAGACGATGATCTTTTCCGTCTAGTTTACATTAAAAAAATTAAAAATATTATAGTTTAACATTCAGATACATTGCGAATATGGAAACATTTGGATATGTGCAGAACGAGACGTGAGCAATAACCTCCAAATACATCTAGCCAAACCCGCGCGCGCTCGTCCTCGTCTGCACGCACGCATGCACTGTCACGATCTAATGCACTGTACATGCAGGATTTTTTAAAACAAATAGGCCTACCGGAATGCAAAAATTCAAAATCGAACATTTTGCAGAACAGGATCAAATAAAGTACTGGTCATTAATACTCGCATAAAATGTTTAATGTGAAAAATGCGGTTCACTGACTGCGCAGCACAGCCACAAGCGCCACAGAACAAATGTCCTTCACCGTTCTGGGCAGCTCCAGGACAGCTGTCTCTCCGAGCACGGTGCTGTCTGTGAGCGGGGCGGAGTAACATAGCAATGTCTTCAAGACATTTTGAGAAACCTGCCTCCAAAGCTACAGTACTGTGAGAAGATTTAGTCACTTGTGTAAATATGCTGTAAAGTAAGGATGCTTTCAAAAATATTGTCATAAATGGATTTTATTCATCAATTAACTTCTATTAACTAAATCAAATCAATATTTGGTGTGACCAACCTGTGCATTTAAAACAGCTTTTGTCCAGGTACACTTGCACATTGTTTTTCAGGTTTGCAGGAAGCTTTCTTCAAGCGTCTTTGAGATACGACCACAGTTCTTCTGGATTTAGTCTGTCTCAGTTTCATCTGTTTCTTCATGTGATCACAGACAGATTCGATGATGGTGAGATCAGATCTCCATCTGGAGCACCAGCTGTTTTAACAAAAATATCACTAGATTATTATTAAAATGAATGTTTGGAAATGTAAACTGATATTTTCTGCTGACACACTACAGCAAAAGATATAAATAACTGGCCGAACACCATTCTTTAGGTGAAAATATTAACGTGCCTAAGACTTTTGCACAGTAGTGTATGTATAAAGTAAGTATACTTAAATTAAGTATATTTAAATTAGTATAATTCAGGTATGCGTTCATATGTGTTAAGGGCTAGAGTTTCTCTGAAGGAAACAGCTGCGGTGTGATGAGCGGTGAATGCAGAGAAAACTTTACAGTAGATGAGAAACTGATTGCTCCCTCGTGACTGTATTTATGACAAAGAACTGCACAGATACAGATATTCTAACAATCTATCGATAAACACACACCTTGTGTCCTCTGTTTCTGTTCGAGTCCGCCGCTGTCTGGGGATTGAAGAGAATTACCACAATGGTAATTCAAAATGTTTTATGCAAAATGAATGAATAATATAAAGTGGGTTCATGTTGTTGTCTGCTTTTGAAATGCTGTGAATGAACTGATCTAATCTTTTCAAAAACAGCAACGACAGTGATTTCTAAAACGGCTCAAAAGCACGTTTCTCTCTCCAGGACTCGCAGCAGCCGTCACCTTTAGCGCTGCTGGCTGCCACCTGCAGTCGTATTGATGAAAACGAAGCGGTAGATCAGCAGTCACAGCAAAGCCAGACCCAGGACGCACAGATCGACTTCCAGCAGCCCCATCTGTCCCACGCCGCCAACGGCTGGCACGGTGGAGCCCCGGTGTCCAGCAGCTCCGCTCCCAGCACAGCCTCGGAGGACAAGAGCAGACCGCCGGCGATGCAGCAGCAGTATGTGATGGCCTCCTCACTAAACCTGCAGAGTCAGCAGGTGCTCACTGCTCTCTCTGGTGTGATGCCGAATGTCCAGTATCAAGTGATGCCACAGTTCCAGACCGTAGATGGACAGCAGCTCCAGTTCACTCAGGAAGCCCAGACCGTGTCCTCCACAGCCCCGGGGCAGTTTCAGCTGGTGTCCTCTCTCAACGCTGCCCCCACCAACACAGCCGCTGGCGCTGGCAACATCTTCACCGTCCCTGGCCTCTTCCAGCAAGCTATCCCTCTGCAGAGCATCAGTCTGGGCGGTACAGTGCTGCCCAATCAGGCACAGTTCCTTACCAACGTGCCTGTCCCACTGAATGCTAACATCACCCTTCTCCCAGTGGCATCTGCTGCCGCTGTTGGATCTGTAAGCGACGCAAACGCCGGAGGAACCTTAGGAACTTCTCAGCAGCTGCTCCAGAGCACGGCGTCTACAGCTGCAGCAGAGTACTGCACTACCACCGGCACACGGACGGCTGCTTCTGGCGGCGGCGTAACACTGACCCAGAGTAGCACAGGAGCGTCTGATAACAGAGAGGGACAGAAACCGTGCAAAGCTCAGATTCTCCTTCAGCCGCAGCAGGTCCTGCAGACCGTCCAGCCCAGCTCCGTCACAGCCAGCGGGCAGCTGTTCGCCACACAGAGCCTGTCTCAGGACGGAGTGCAGAACGTTCAGATCCAGACCATCGCCAGCGGCAGCCCCATCCTGATCCGCACCGTCGGTCCGAACGGCCAGGTCAGCTGGCAGACACTTCAGCTGCAGAGCCCCGCTAACACCCAGATCACGCTGGCACAGGCGGGGACGCTCTCCGGCCTTCAGACCATCAGCCTGAACACGCTGGGAAACACAGGGCCGCAGGGTGTTCCTCTCACCGTCACCAACACAGCAGGTTAGTCTGCTCTGATCTCCGGCTCTAGATCTGTTCAATCTGTGCTCAGTTCGGTTCAGGATAGCAGACAACGCAGAGTGTGACGAAATTAAACAAAGTCTACGCTTTAAAAATCTGTTAATTTTATCACAAAACTCAAACAAATACCGGTTTGTTTCTCTTTAATGTGACTTGACAGATCACTGTAGTGCCTCGGTTTGTGTGACCCGTGAACTAGGGCTGGGACAATTCTCTCTCGAACCGATTCTGAGCTTAGTTTTTAACAAAAGAGGGTGCTCTAGACTAGTTTTTAACCGCACACTCCTCTTTACAGGCCAAAACAAACATGAATGAAGTAGGGATGGGCATTCCAAGCAAAAATTATATCGCTGTCTATTATTTGAAAGTCGCACCCCTCCCCCGCATGCATGCACAAATACCCATAAACTCAGAGATACGGGTTCACGCTTTCAATCAGTATGATAAACCATTTAATTTAGAAGATAGGCTACCTTAACTCAATAATGATTGTAACGTACTGAAACATATTAATATAATAAACATAACCGAATGACGGCACTTATTAACATAACAGTCCGTCGATTAGCATAAATAAGATATTTCCATTTAAAATAATGGAACTCCTAAAGTGAAAAAATACGAGAAGAAAAATATTCGTAAATATCTTCTGTCACAATTTACATTTACATTTAACATTTAATCATTTAGCAGACACTTTTATCCAAAGTGACTTACAAATGAGAACAGTAGAAGCAATCAGATCAACGAGAGAACAACAACGGTATACAAGTGCTATGACAAGTCTCAGTTATGCTAGTACAGAACACGTAGCCAGGGTTTTTTTTTTTTTGGTTTTTTTTTTTTATTTTTTTGTTTGTTTTTTTTTTGTAATAAGTAATTACTAGTATTAGTTGGTCAAGTGCAGTAAGTACTAGTATTAGTTGGTCAAGTGCAGTTTAAATGAGTAAAGACTCAGCTGTTCGAATTGAGATCGGGAGGTCATTCCATCAGCTGGGAGCAGTCCAGGAAAAAGTCAGTGAGAGTGATTTTGAACCTCTTTGGGATGGCAACACAAGGCGTCGTTCACTTGCAGAGCGCAAACTTCTGGAGGGTGCATAAGATGAACTAGTGAGTTTAGGTAAGTTGGCGCCGTTGCCAGTGGTCGTCTTGTAGGCAAGCATCAGTACCTTGAATTTGATGCGAGCGGCTATGGTAGCCAGTGTAACCTGATGAGGGAGAGGAGTAACATGAGCTGCGTTAGCATCATTGAAGACAACCCTCGCTGCTGCATTCTGGATCAGTTGCAGGATGCTTGATAGTACATGCAGGATGGCCCGCCAGGAGAGCATTACAATAGTCCAGTCTGGAGAGAACAAGAGCTTGGACAAGAAGTTGTGTGGCTTGCTCTGACAGGAAGGGTCTTATCTTCCTAATGTTGTCCCAATTATATCATTGAGCATTTATACTGTATGTAAACTGCGGGAATCAGGGAGCTGTTATTAATATGTGGGGCATTTAAATCGCTTTTGAACGAGCGCTTGTCTTTTACTTTCACTTTCGAGATTCGCGATCACACGTACGGAGCAGCGTTTGGCAGAACTTAGCACACATTTTACAAGATTAGATGTTTGTCAGTGCTGCTCAGGATCCTTCAGCATCATCCTATCAGTCATCTCTCCCTACTCTGTTCATGTGGTCAGTGAAATGTCATGTACTGTAACAGGCTACTGTTAGCAAGCGGCTAACCGTGTCCCTTTAGCGGCTCCGTATAACATGTTATTTGTTTTCTGTGCCTTTCTGAATTCAGATTCAGCCACACCTCTAACCCAGCTGGCGGTGTTTGTGGTCAGCACAGAGCTCTTATTTGACATCGTCCCAACTTACTGGAACCGTTATATGCTACGCAAGTCTTTTCTTATGCCACGCACGTCTACAGTGTGTGTGTGAGACACTGTGTTGTTCTGTTGTCTTTGACAGCAGCTTTTAGGTGCTATTGGCAGCGCCACCCTCTGCTTACATGAACGTATCAGCACAGAAAACATGGGGAATTTTTTTAAAGACGATAATCGCACAACCTATTAGATTTTTTTATAATGAAATCAACTAATTGAATATTCGAACATCGTGAGCTATCCCTAGAATGAACGTCAGAAGGTGTTGAAGGAAACAGAATAACTGAAATTAATAATGCCTCATTCAGTTGCTAATCAGTGTGTGAACCGTGGAAAGACATCAGTAACCCAGCTTGTGAACAGTATGTCCCTTAACATCTCATTCACCTCAGGAAAGACGTTCAGTGTCCAGAATTCTGTTAGTTAGCTAGAAAACCCCTCAGTACTTCACCTAGTTCCCTGAAGCAGCATGTTCACGCAGGTGATCAGGATCCCTGGACCGCGCTCTTCTGCTGTCCGTAGAAAGGTCTCTTCAATGTCAGAAATTATTATAGCTGTGACTTCAGTTGCCTGCTGCCTGTAAACTGTAAGTGTCTGTTCTTCAGGTTCCTTTTAATACAATTTAAAGTTAAACCAAAACTTTTATTTTGGTGGGTTGTCGTAAAGACCTTTTATCTGTCTCTGATGATAGTTTTCTCAAACAAAAAGGTGAAATGCTGGTGAAGTGAGGTGCGCAGGACACATCTCAACATCCAGTCCACAAGCAAAGCACAGAGCCAAGCCTGAGATTTCATGTTGTCCATGTCTTTAGACTTGACCGTTTCTAACCGTTTGCAACACACAACACCGCTCCAGAAGCTTCGGATCAGATGTGGAAGTGTGTGCAATGTAAAACATTATTTCTAGTGAGGCCAAGAATGCAGTGCGCACTGATGAACGCAGTTATTTCTGCTGCTTGTCAGATAAGGAACAATAAATAATGTCTTCAGTGCACGTCGTGGAGCCCAGCTACAATAACCTCTGCTTGTTCTCTGGGCAGTTTAGTTAACTCTCCCTACTGAGTGTGATGTGCAGCTGTGTGGTCTGCAGGTGAAGTGAGCGGCGCAGCTGGAGACGCTCTGGAGGACAGCGGTGTGCTGGATGAGCGCGTGGAGAGCAGCAGACGCTCGCGCAGGGAAGCCTGCACCTGCCCCTACTGCAGAGACGGAGAGGGACGGTACTACACCTCACTCACCTCACCAAGCCAGCATTTCACTCACATTTGCAACTAAAATTAGATGTGTACGATCTGGAAAATGTATTTAGGAGCATAAGTGCAAGTAAAATGTATTAAACATCCTAACTTACACAGTAGCCTATAACAAATTTATTAATTTCTTCCATTCATTTATGGAAAACAGCGATATAGACTCATGATTATTGAACTTTAAAAAGGCGATGATTTAATGTAAATAGATGCGGAGTGAGTGAAGGAGACGCGCTGAAAGAAACACATTCCTCACTAGAGGCAGAAATCAGCCGTTACCCCGGTAACCCTGTAAACAAAGCAGCTGCCGTTACCCCGGTAACCCTGTAAACAAAGCAGAGGCCCCGTTCCCCCGGTAACCCTGGTAAACAAAGCAGCTGCCGTTACCCCGGTAACCCTGTAAACAAAGCAGCTGACGTTACCCCGGTAACCCTGTAAACAAAGCAGCTGCCGTTACCCCGGTAACCCTGTAAACAAAGCAGCTGCCGTTACCCCGGTAACCCTGTAAACAATGCAGCTGCTACTTTCTGTTTCAGACAGTAATTTACATATTTACATTTGCTTTTATTCTTCACCATAGCACCAAATAATTCATACTTTTTTTTTATCTAACCTAAAACATACCCTACCTGTATACTGACTGATTCGTTATTATTGTTCGGTAACACTTAACAGGTTCCATTAACATTAGTTTACATGAAATAACAATAACTGCATTTATTAATCTTAGTTCATGTTGATTTCAACTTTTAATGATACATTATAAAATCTAAAGTTGTGTCTGCTAATATTATTTAATGGAGCTAACATGAACTAACAATAAATAGTTGTATTTTTATTAATAAACGTTAAGAAATAATATTAACTACTGCAACAATTAGCTATTGCACATTGTTAGTGTTAACCTGCTTTAACTAAAGTTAACTAATGGGACGTTACTGTAAAGTGTTACCTGCTGTTCTTTCGTTCATTTGAACTTTAATCTTGAAATACTTCTTTACTTTATATTTTTGTGTATATTTTAAAATAAAGTCTTTCTTTAGTAAAAGATCTTTAATAAAGTTATTTAACCTGTAAGGAGGACAACACTTTTTTTCACTTACTATATTATTTATTGTGATAAAAGCTTCAATAACTATCGTGAAAATTTGATACAGTCACATACCTGATGTACATAGAATTTAATAGGACTATAAATAATTACATAATTACCCATTGAATTAAAAGCCATTAAAGAGTCTGAAGCCAAATTATTTAAAAAACCTTGTGATTAATTGATTTAAAAGCCATTTAATATAGAGAATCTAGTTAATTTATAAAAAATTGTTTACGTTTTTTTAATGTGCTCCAAAAAATTTTAACTTGGGGGCACGTGTGCTGCTTGGGGAAACGGTAAGCGTCGAGCCCTGCAAAGGCTTCAACACACACTCCGATGCAGGAGAGAGGGTCACGTTCACAAGCAGATGAGCGCTATAATGATCACAGACAAGAGTATGTACAGTATATCACAGATTCTGCATCGTGTCAGCATCTGTGCCAAATTGAGTTCCTAAATATGCCATAAAATCAAAGACAAGGTTTGGCTACTTTTAGTACATATCTACTTCTCCACTTAACGACTGAAGATAGGAGCTAGGAGACACATGACAAATGAGAAGAGCATCTAGGATCAGCTCAAAACATCATCCGGCTGATGAATATGTCCATCACACGCGGCTGGATTTTCTGTCAAATCTGTGCACATGTCTCTGGCTTTAGCAGCTAGCATCAGCTTGTCCAGACTGTAAACCTGTACACAAGTCATGTGACAGAAATAGCTCAATTGTTCACTTGTTTGCTCTTTCTTACTGTGTTATATAATGCTGTAACAGCAGTGCGCTCCAGTCAGTGAGGCTCAGATCAATATTAAAGTCTCTGCTGCGTCTCTCAGTCATTCTCCATTCAGCATTCAGTTTATTACTTCCATTTATTACCACAGCGAAAACTAGTAGCATCCTTTCAAACATTATTAAAGGCAAATGAACAGTCAGTAATGAAATAATGAAATAAGAAATATATACAAATTACAAACATAGATAAATACAATAAAATAAAGTTACAAATGAAATACGGTCTAACAGCAGTACAGAAATGTCATAGTTAGGCCTAAATGTAAAATAACTATAGTGTTTACTGTATAAATGCAGATTAATCCTGGTTAAAGCTGTGTTTTGTTTGATTCGACAGCAGGCTACTGTCACTTTAAGACCTGATGCACAGATACAATATAATGATACACATCCATTTCTCTACCAGTCCAGTTGTTAAACTGCCTGGTCAGCAGATTGAACTTTGGAGAGAAAGGCTGACCATGAGTGTGTATTCACACTGCTGTGTGTCTTATCAAACAGGTGATCTTATCTAGTTCTGCCGTGCTGCTTTCCGAGCTGTGTTCAGAAAGTAGGATCAGTCCACAATGATCGATTCAGCATGACATCATAAATCATGTTTGTTCATTCACCGGCGGAGCCTGGTTTCTCCCAAGGCTTAGTTAGTCTAGAAGACTTCTTCAGAAAATATTAGCAGTCTAACTGCACTGACACTAGAGAAGCTGAGCTGAATAATGACTCGTGTCCGCTGTAGAGCTGCGTTATAGCTGAGCGTCGTCCTGCTCATGCTGTGAGGCTGTATTATAAGTGAAATGAGGCTTGACTGTGCTGCATCTCTTGCCTGCAGCTGAGCTCTACATGTGTTTGTAAATGTGTGGTCTTGCCTGCTCTTGTTACAGCAGTGACCCCAGTAAGAAGAAGCAGCACATCTGTCATATTCCTGGCTGTGGCAAGGTCTATGGGAAGACGTCTCATCTGCGAGCACACTTGCGCTGGCACACAGGAGAGAGGCCCTTCGTGTGCTCCTGGTCCTTCTGCGGGAAACGCTTCACACGCTCCGATGAGCTGCAGCGGCGGAAGAGGAGGACACACAGGTGTGTTTTGTGTGTAGGGGTCTCGGAGATTTTAGGGTTTGGGTCGTGTGTGTGTGTGTGTGTGTCAGACTGTGTTTGTTGAGCTGTGTAAATATACCCACGCAGGTTGCACAAACCCTTAAAGTTGAAAACAAAACATGAATGAATAAGAAAATGAAGAGAAACTCAGTAAGCCTCGGAAAAACCTGCTTCTGGACTCCCACTGTCTGATCTGAACCCATCTCCAGCATTCAGTTAGAGATTAAAAACTAAATCAAATGTGTGACACAATCAAAATATTGTTCTTAACATGTAAATGCAGTATAGCAGTAAATTGGAATATTCATTCTTTTAGATAATGTAGTCTATATGGTTGAATTTGTTTGATTTTATTTGATGTTAAATACAGTTATATTGTTTATTTTTTGTTATATTATTTGTTTTCTGTGTGAATGTATTGTAAAATGTGATTTATTTCTGTGATCAAAGTGAATGCAGTGCTGTCAGATGACTTCATGTCTCGTTCAGCGGTGAGAAAATGGGTTTAAATCGGAGCATTCGTCACGATATGATATCGATTCTCATAACCTGTAACACAATATTTGCCTCAAAAAATTATACGATACATTTTGGATATGATTCGATTTATCAATATTATGAATACAATTTTTAGTTATTTTTAAGACTCTTGTTTTGGCTGCTACTATACATACAAACATAAAACCAAAATCAAACATGAAACCAAAATCATGATCTTTCAGAAAAGATCCAGATCCCAGGGAACATTAGGCACTAACCAGATAACACACACATCACACTACAACTACCTGCGTTTGAAAATCACATCCACAGGAAACTTTAATCCTGCTGTGAATGAACTGAGAGATAAAGCATGCAGGGCCTTCTACACCATAAAACACCAATATCCTATCGAAATCCCTATTAGAATTTGAATGAAAATATTAGAATCAGTATTTGATCCCGTTGCCCTCTATGGCAGTGAGGTGTGGGGTCCACTGACGGATCCAAATCAAGATCTCACCAAATGGGAAAAACACCCAACTGAGACCCTGCATGCAGAACTCTGTAAAAATATATTACATGTGCACCAGCACACAACAAATAACGCATGCAGGGCAGATTTAGGCAAATATCCTCTAATCATAAAGATACAAAAAACGCAATTAAATTCTGGAAACATCTGAAACTCAGTGACCCACAACCATATCATTATAAAAGCCCTGCAACACCAAGAGATGAGCAAAGAAAGCAGCTGATCCAGAGCTTCAGTCCTGATGCTTCACTAACATCTACTGATGCTCTGAATCACATCAGAATCAATCAGATCACTGCACACGCCAAAACACAAACACAACAACAGAGAGTAAAGTGCTCTAGAGAGAGAGTAGAGTATGACAGAGTATCTGTACACAGGGTCAGATAAGAAACTGACCAGATACAGACTCAGCGGACACAAGCTGATGATAGAGACGGACAGAGGTTGTGTTCACACTGTGATCTGAATCAGATGGAAACAGAACTGCACTTCCTCACAGAATGCAAAACCAAACACACGGACAGTGTTCTGTGATCAAATACAGCAGATCCATCAGACATTTAAACTCTCTCACACCAGGAGAAACTGTGGTATCTGTGAGGAGAACACAAGAACTGCTGTGTGTTTGCTGCTCAATATGTGTCTGTCTGTCACCAGAGAAGAGAAACACTCCACCTGCCCTGATCTGATGTTCCAGCACATGCCATATTACTCTATTATATTACTCTATTATATTACTCTATTATATTGCCTCTGTAAATCTAATACTATAGCTTATTTATTTCTAACTTATACACTTACATACACTAATTCCTTTTGCACTACATGCTTAATACTTTTATATATATGTATTTTTATTATTACTATTATTCTTTTTCTTTCTGTTAATACATATGTGCACTATTTGTAAGCAGCCCAGCTGCAACTGCTTTAGCAATACTAATATACAGTTTGTGTCACGCCAATAAACGTCAATTTCAATTGAAATTGAAAAACTGAGATAGAGAGAGAGAGACAGAGAGAGAGAGTGTGTGTGTGTGTGTGTGTGTGTGTGTGTGTGTGCGTGTGTGTGTGTGTGTGTGTCTGTGTGTTATACACTGGATAAGTTGATCTCTTACCTTCCATTCAGGGGGTGTGAGGTGGAATTTAGGGCCAACCAGTTTTGCCGGTTTTACCCGCTCCCTTTTCCTCACAGTTGTAACTTTTTCCCCCTCGCTACACTTAACGCTGGTTAGCTAGGTGAGACACTCACTACCTGAGGACTCTCAAATAGTTTACCAGCAAGAAGTTTTGTAAGATCTGCATATGCTGTAATTGTTGAATTGAATAAGTTAGAATATAAACTAGAGCTTGTTTGTTGAGTGTTCTCAAGCAGCAGGCAGCTTTTCAATAAGATCCCTGCTCACGGTGTGTGTCTGAAAGTCAAGTCACTTTTATTGTCACATCATCACAGCATATGTGGCTTGGTGAGTGAAATTCTTGGGAGAGTGCTCCAGAAATTACAGAAACAATTAACATATAACCATACAGACTTCAACAGATGACAATGTGCAATATGCACATACATATAGTCAGTACTCACAGTGTACTATTAGACATACAGTTAGCACTACACATTATACACTATACACAGAATGTACACATCGTACATTATGTAGACATATATACGCATGAAAATATGCTAAGGTTAAACAGATTAAACATGAACTGGATACACAAAAGGTCATGGATGTGCACTGGATGGTATCCAGTGGTAGGAGATAGATTATTGTATTAAATGCAGGTGTGTGTATAGTTCGGTGTTGAACTGTTGAAGTTAAAGTGCAGTGTGTGGCATACTGTATTGTGGGAGGATGCTGTAGGGTGTATTAGTTCAGACTGTTCATTAGTCTGATAGCCTCAGTGGGCTAGTGTGGGATCGGATGCTGCGGAGACGTGTTCCTGAGGCCAGCAGAGAGAGCAGTCTGTGGGACGGGTGGCTGGAGTCTCTGATGATCCTCCGGGCTTTCCTTATACACCGCCTGGTGTGACGGGCAGTACACACGACCCTTTTCAGAGCTTTGCGGCTGCCAGCGGTGCTGTTCCCAAACCAGGCAGTGAACACATGATGCTGATGAAAGCAAACAGAGCCAGCAATCACAGTAGAACTAGTTCTCACTGTTAACTAGTGGCTTATTAGTAAGTGAGCTCACCGGCGCCTCCTTCTGTCCTGTAGTGACCTACTGTTCAGCTTCTACACTCCACACAGACACAATAGCACACATTTCTCTAGACTAACATTAGATTGAGAAGACATGGAAAGTTGCTAATAGTGTTGTGATTGTGAAGTAGACCCATATTTGAGGTCGATGAATGAGTGTTTGGATGTCCTGCCTGATGTAATGTATTAACGCTATGGTTGGGAATCGTTAGAAATTTTCCGGTTCCGGTTTCGGTTCCGGTTCCATTAAAATCATTAAACAACTATTAAAAAAATAGTGGTAAGGAAAAATGCACAATACTCAAATACTCAATGCTCAATACTGTTTATTACTTACTGTCAACTTAATTTAAAGGTTGTTAATGTCAAAACTCAACATATATATTACAGTATATTTTCTGGTTCCGATACCATTTAAATGAACTATTATTACGTTTTTTTTTTACTATTTTACCTTCATTGAATGTAGTGTTGCTGGAAGGTAGTCAGTAATGTTGAGTAATGCTAGTCCATCAATCAGCATGTGCTTCAAAGTTGATGTTTTTTACACTATCAATAACATTTTGCTTTTCAAGCAGGAATAAGGTTGGGTAAATAGTCCCTTGAGGGGCTGAGACACTTGTTCATTTCCCTAAATTAATGAAATATAAACTGTTATACTTATAACCATGTATACACACACTCCATAAAGCCCCTATTTTACAAATAATAATGCAGTCAGGAGATGCTGTGATGCAGTGAGTGGTTTCCACATCTTTAAACATTTAAAATGCATGAAAATAAATATTTTCTATCACGTTGTTTATCACTCTTGAAATGACCCGTACACTAAATAATCTAACCCTCATACTTACATCACAATAGCAGTCTATTTATTTAGTGGTCCAAGTTAAAGTCAATATGTATATTAATGACAATATGGGACAAATATAATGTAATTTTGTGGCGGCAGTTGCTGCACGCTGCCGGTACATGTACAGTCAGACAAAACCATGTGCACAGTTATCAGAGGCGCGAGTGCAGTACAGTCGTAGGAAACATGTATTCGGCAGTTAAAGACATGACTCGGCACGCGTGTCTGTGGAGTGTGCGTCATTAGAAAAAATGTGCTCAGTAATTAAAGAGGCAGGGTGACGTTTCTGTTATTTGGTTTGTGACATCCTTTACGGGAAACGCCAAATCGTCAGAACACCAGCGCAAGGCTGCTCACAGCGCTTGGTCACGTGTTGCATCAGAACCGTTTTTGGAACCGAAACTTAGAAATTGCGCACGGTTCCGGTTCTTTTCAAAAAACAGAACCGGTTCTGAATAAGAACCGGTTTTCGGTTCCCAACCCTAATTACCACAGACGAGCCATTAACGATCTGTCCGTCACGGACTGCGTGACTTCGCTAATGTGATTTTTTAATTTTTTTCTGCAACTAATAAAATTTTGGTCGACCAAGCTTCTTCTGGTTGACTTAACTATGTGTCGACTATTAGTGGGCAGTCCTAGTAATTATACAATTAATTACTGAGTAATAATAATTGACAACATGTAACAGCTGTACTGTCAGGATCAGGCTCTGTTTTAGTTGTTGAGTGTAATTATGCATAATTTACTGTTGATGCTATCCACCTTTTTCTTCAACAGAAGTAAGCCTATGGGTGAGACTTCCGGTTCATTAGCCGCTAACGGTAAATAACGAGGAGAATAACACGTGCAGTAAACGTTAAAACTGTTTGCACTACAAACCAATGTGTTCATAATCAAGATAATACATTAAAATAATATAAGACACACCAACTTTCAATATCAAGCAGCAAAACAGAGCTGTTTTGTTCAGCTAAAAATCGCTGGACGGAGTGGACGCAGAATTAAAATTAACAACCAAACTATTCAGTTTATTTTTAGATGATACAGTCAGCACTCAAATAAAAACTTTGTTTATAGAAATATCAACAGTTAAATGGTGCCTATAATTTAACTTAGAAACAAACCATATACAATATCACTTTTTCTTTTCCTCTCAACTTTTTATGCTTATCTTTTTAGGAGCAAACTAAGAGTGTTATTTTCTTCGCTTTATATTTCTGTAAATATGAAGTATGTGGTGTGTGTGCCTGGAGAGCAGTCTCTGTCCATCTCCTCACACACAGATAACACAGAGCATGTCTCGATGCAAACTGCTATGATTGATCACATCTGTACACAGGAAACCAGTGTTATACCTGTCAGACTGTGAAAGGTGATCGCAACTCTTTAGTGTGGGTTATATTTATCGAAGGTTCTCTTTAGCAGCATGTTTTTGAACGTTGATCACTGTAGCTCTTATCACAACCAACAACGTGTAGAGACTGTAAATATCAGATTCCCTCTGCGGTCTTCTGTGATCGTTTTCTGTCATTTATTCACTATTTAAATATCATTTGTTTTTAACTTACTAGAAGGAACTATGTGATGTGGACCTTTGAGTCAAAGATTTGATTTACTGATGCAGAACATGGTTTGAGTGATGAACCTGTGGTGTCCAGACCTGCTCGTGGAGGTCAGCTCTCATTAAACTGTGTTGCTCTTTGGACAGACCTGCTTTGGGCATCATTTTAAAAGAACAGATTAAACCTGGAGGTTTGCAGTGAGATTTACTCAAACTCTGACATCTGCTCACAGGTGAGAAGAAGTTCTCGTGCCCAGAGTGTCCCAAACGCTTCATGCGCAGTGACCACCTGTCCAAGCACATCAAGACCCATCTGAACAAGAGAGGATGTGCAGGTGACGGCGTCAGCGCTGATCAGCACACTCTAGTAACTGTGGAGCCGTCCGCCGAAACACCCAGCGGCATCAGCGTCCTGCAGGTCACCGATCTGCACTCCATGCATCTGAACAGCAATGGCTATTAATGCTCTTTGTGTGGCCAGAGCGGAGCGAGCATCCGTGAACGAGTGAACAGGGAAAGAGGAGCGCGCTCCCCTCATCCTCCACCAGACTCCAGCCGAATCACCCTTACATGTATATTCTGCATTTCTCAGCTTTCTTTTGCCCTCTTTTCCTGATTCCCTGAACTGAAATTGTGATGTGCTCACCGAAACATAACTCAGTGGCCACTTATCATCAAGAAATGGGAAAAATTATGTGTGAAAACTGAACGACAGATTTCAAAAACTGTGGAAGTGACATCGTAATCTTCTTTTAATAGTTTACTCACAGGCCATCATGCTTTCATCTGTTAATCACAGTAAATGAGATGAAACAAAAAGATCTGATGCTTTTTGTACAGAAGTTATATTTTTCTAAGTATGGAATACTGCTAATTCTGAAATGACCTTTGTTTTGTGAATGTATGAATTATGCAGTCTTAAATGTCAACATTTTTATATTATATAGATCTTCTGTAACATTTTTTGTATTGCTTTAGTACTTTGTCTTGATAAACAAAACATATTTAAGTTAAAGTTTAACACATGCAGGCGTGCAGTGCTAACTGTCCCAGGTTTCTTGGTCACTGTGGTCTTAACGTTTGGTTTCTAGGGAAAATGTTAACCAGTTCAAATACAGATGCTTTAAAGCCTTTATTTAGAGAGGAATCTTTAATGAACTTGAGTTCAAACCAAAGCTCTACACTTTCCATTACATGTTAACTCAGGTGGATGTTACTTTTTTGATGTTAAGCATTCATAATGATTAAATTAAGATGATCTTCAGAAGGCTCCTAGTGGTTGTTTGTTTTCTTCTTCTCGTCAATGTTTCAGGTGAAATCTCATGTCATGAACTTGCTCATGAAACTGTGCCACTACGTGCTGTAAATCTTTTATTCTTCACACCGTTAGCATGCACATTGTTCAAAAACATGCAGGCCAGATATAAACAAGAGTTGTCCTCTGAATTTAAGGCCAGAAACTACAGGTAAATACAGGAAGTATTCCCATTAAACACGGGTGAGTTGTTACTCGTTGCTCATACTCATTGGGTTTCTCTGACATTCAGGTAACAACGTACTGAAAACAGAAAAGTTTATCCTTTGCTTTTTTGAAATGTCTTCAGATGATAACATTGGCCAAACGATTCCTATTCACACAGATTCGTGAAGAGACTAAAAGCGCTGGGTTATTTATGGCAGGCCAGTAGTTGGCGATGGCACTTTGTGAAGAAACACTACGTGACCACACACAAACACGTTCCTGTAGATTGAACATCTTCAGCTGTACAACTCTGCATTTTTAGTAGATTACACAGAGATGATAATGGAAAAACCCCTTTTCAAACGTTTGCATTTTGAACAGCTAAAACAGGTAAACAGTGTAAACACCATCTTAAACAAATGAGCTCTACTTAGGCCCACAAAAGATTTTTGTTTTTTTGTTTTTTTTGCCAACTGATAAACACAAGGTACTCCTTTAACCACACCACCTGTATCAGCTCACATGCCCAGTGTGAAGACCTTGAGCATGTACATCTGATGCTGAATGATTTTTCATTTCAGACCAACAGTAATCTTGCAGTACAATTTTTAACTCGCAGTGTAACTACACTTACTATCTCTCAAATTTGGGTTTTCACACCTTGACTTTTGCAAGAACATTTGCAATAAACCTGCAAACTTGTGCATTTGCAGTTTGAGACTTGATCCTTGTTTCAGAGAAGGGACGACTATGGCGGCATTTCACTGCCATTAATAACCGAGCATACACCTGATGCTTGTGCGCGGTACATCACTTCTGCGAGAGGAAAACAAAATCGCCCGCGAGCTCATTTCAAACTCTCATGCGCTTGATCATTCCCCACATCCTCGCACTTGATCTTCTCACCTCTGCTCGCGCGAACACTTTTATTTTTGTCAGTCGTGGGGCGGGGCTTGCTGTTTTAGTTGTTATCTCAAATGTGATTGGTTATTCCCCTTTTCCTGAAGTCAGTATTGGACGCCTGTTAGAAGATGATTAATAATTCACTTGACTTGACACATGGCTTCATCAGTGGACCAGATACATGTGAGTTATCATTTCATTTGCTTGTTTTATTTATTGTCTTTATTTAATGTAATTTAATGCATTGTTCATAGAGTAGATTTTGATGTGTTTTATCTTTAATCTTGTAAATAGATACATCGTTATATTTGAAGGTTTAGTCTGTGTTTCTATAAAGCACAGGTTTCATCAGGTTTGCATTTGATTTACAGGGTTACTAGTCATCTACTATCAAGACCAGTCCATTCACTATGATGTTTATGAAAACTGATTCCTGTTTATTGAAAAGAAACTTGTAATACTTTCAATCCCAATGTATTTACTTGTGTTCTTTTTGTTGCATTATTATTATTTTCTTTTGTATTTGCAGGTCATGTACATGAATGCAGCAAATAACAACCGGGCCTCGACGTCATACCTATTCTTCTCAGAAGCAATCCAGAAATTTCAGCTCCTTATGCTTTCGGATCGCTCTCGCACCTTTGCTGTCTTTTTTTTTTTCTTTTTTTGTGTTATGGTTTGCGGCACGATGTATGTTAAAGGTGCCATGTGTAAAAATTGAGGTAAAAATATCCAAAAAATTACCTACACGCATCAAAAGAATGAGAAGAAATAAGGGCGATGATGTCATTAAAAAAATGTCACGTTATAGTGCTGAAGAGATATCAACCTTAATTAGCATTAGCATTACTAGCCACGGCCCGACAGGTGTCGTAATACCAGTTTCGGCCATGGGAGGCGGTATGCGGGCAACATAACCACCAGCCAACCTGCAATACACGAATAACTCGCACGGCTTGTGGGCGTACTTGAAGCTGATGTCAAGCAACCGCGCTCGGAATCACAAATCAAATCCGATAAGAAAAGGGAGCCGAAACAGAGTAAACATCAGCACTGCTTTCCATCGCTGGAGACAACTGATGGACTTGAAAGAAATGAGGTTTGACTCCGAACTTGCAACATTTCTTTTGGATTGGTAAGTAAGATGCTGTTAGTATTTCGCTAGAAGTTTGTTTTATATGTTTGCGTATTTTTTTCGGGAAGTTATAACATAGAAATGTATCGAAGGCTGTTTGATAAACGTGCTAATGTTTAGCTGATGCTAAAATGTAACATTACCTAAGAAGCTTGAAATGTCTTCGATGATAATGAACCCGAGAGAGAGAGAGAGAGAGAGAGCGCCCCGGCGCTCGCGCGCGCACTCACTCACTATATTCAGAGTGTGGTCAAGTTTTTGCTAATGAAAATCAAACTTGATATATGCTGCTAAATTAGCATCAGGCGGGCAGCATACGTAACACTCTAAATAGATGTTGTCCCTATTTTCACTTGTATATGTGCAGCTAAGAATACTTTATCATTTTTAACTAAATTGATGTGTGGCGTGAAAGCGTGTGAAAAGAGTCAATTGCGTGTGTCTCACGGTGAATGCTTGAGAGTTGGCAGCTCTGGTTACGTTGGTTGGCGCTAGTTTGATGTTGACAGAATGCTGTCTGTCAAATTAATTTAATTCAAATAATGTGTATATACAACTCAAAATGTAATATGAACAAAACGAATATGAACATATTTACTGGTAAAGGTGAAGGGGAGTAGCTTGAAGATGTCATGTTTCAAAATCACTTGACATCACCCAACGTTCCTCTGGAGGCAAAACGTCCTTTTAGGCTTCGGCTATGGCTCTAGGGTTGTTGTGAAGGTAGGGGCGGAGCATAGAGACTATGCCGTTTCTCGTTTGTTACTCTAGAGTAGACCAATTCACTTTATTGAGGCATACTGCCCCCATCTGGTATGGAATGTGGAGTATGACTTGATTTTTTTGCCAGACATGACACATGGCTCCTTTAAAATACATCGTGTATACACTCACTAAACAAAGATTATTGCGTGTTTTCTTTGTGGCATGGCCCCATGACAAAAAAATCTAATTGGGCCCCCTCTGCGCAGCTGTTGTCACCACATCTCTAGGACCTAACTGTCCCATCAATAGCTTTACATAACTCTAATCAAAGGCTTGCAACTGTCTTGCTTCTTGTAGTTCAATACTAGTACTAGCACAATATTTACTGCTGCTGATTTGTAAATGCAAGTCTGCATACAGTATGCAGTTCACTATTTGATGCAAGATTAAAAGCCACCATAAAAATGTCCTTAAAGCAACACTATGTAACATTTTTTACCTTAAAATGTAGGATGCACACAATGCATGTGGATATACATATATACTGTGATATATACAGTATATTAAAATATGCTATTCCAATAAATGACACTAACACTACAGAACATTGACACAAATTACCTATAGTTCTGTATTACCACCACTTGATTACATACATTAGATACAATAGATTTGCGTGTGTGTGTGTGTGTGTGTGTGTGTGTGTGTAAGCTTCTCAAATAAATTGCCCTTCATGATGGGAATAATAAAGTCTGTATCTATAGATGTTATTTAACGGCCAAAATTCAGTCTAAATGAACACAACCAACTGGATTATTTTAATATTGTCTGTAACTTACATGCAGGTTGAGGTAAGCTACTCATTGTTTCTAACTGCATCCAGTACAGACAGGGTTTTTTTATTTATTTGTTATTTATGTCATAATGGTCATTATGTGAGAAAATAATTTGTGTTTGATTTCTGTCATAAAGAAATATTTCATTTTCTTTTTTGTTATGGTAAAAACGAGCCAGAGAGACCGAGAACCCCACACAGACTCCCTGGAAGGATGAAGTCATTAACACAGTGCTGCTGCTCCTCTTCTTCACTGGGACGGGGGGGGGGGGTGGGGGTTGGGGGGGGGGGGTGCAGTTATGGGGAGACTGGGGTGCTGCTGACTCATCTGTTGTTAAGTCTGATAAAAGGGGCGTGGACAATGATTTAGTATGAATATCTTGCTAAACGTTTCCCTGCACTGATTAAATGTTGATGAAATGTAGGCTAACACTAGCCTGCAGCTAGCTAGCTTATTTCACTTTGGACAACAGCTTAATACCACTCACAGACTAAAGGCTAACGTTACCCACCTTTCTTGGTGAAAAACTGGGATACAGAACAACACCCTTTCTTTTGTCTTTCCTCTCTCTCTTTTCTCTCTTTCCTTTTCTGAAAACCAGATTTTATTTTACTACTCAACATTATGGTCTCTGTATTTCATTGGTTGACTGTCTGCAACTAAACACCGTCACTGATGTGCTTAGGCAAGACCAAACCATTTCATGCAGATACAGAGGGGTGGTCGGTAAATAAAGATGTTTTATTTTTTGGTCAATGGTGATATTTAACTTTTATTGCCAAAATAAGTAAAATCAAAGACATCATTCATTTTATTATTATTTGAAATATACTCAATGATGATGGTTTATATAGTGTATAATATAAAAAAAAAAAAATTAAAATTAGTTTTTACCTATTTGTTGGGGCCCCTGTCAGTCAGGGGCCCTTGGAATTGTCCTAACTTTTCCCCCCTGTACATCGCCCATGTGACAGCTTTTTTTGTGGTAATGAGCACTCTTTGCAAGCTTTCTAGTCTATGATCCATTTAAAATGTAGAACTTTGTTTTTCAGCCACACGTTGCAAAGTTTCGGGAATGACATCTGCATATTTATGTGGGATTCACTCTCGAAGTAGCAGTGATTGACACAATGATGACCAAAGCAATAGACGGGATGTGAAATTGGGCATTAAGGCTAGAGCACCCGCACTAATTTTAGAAGCACCCAGTGATTATTTCTGGAACCTGGTTAATACGCTTTTATTGCAAAACTATATACAAAAACAGCAAAATACAAATGCACTTAATAAAACAATTGAATAAATGCATATTTATAAGTTAAGCACCTTAATAAAATAAGTAGGCTATTAATAAAATAAAGAAGGATGACTATAATCAGCTTGCTGCCAAATTTCGGGGGGGGGGGGGGGGGGGGGGGGGGGGGGGGGGGGGCTGGTGCCACCACGTAGACACGCCTCTGCTCACGCGCAGCCCCACGATTGGTCGATTATGTATAATACCTGGCGTGGTATACCTGCATGTAATTGGTCAAACTGCTTTGGATGTTTTAGGCAATATTAAAATCCTGGCCGGGACGTGTCCCGTATGAACGGCGCATATGCTCACCCTAATGAGTTGTATGCTCGGTTATTAATGGCAGTGAAATGCCGCCATAGAAGACAGTCAGTAGGAAGCCGTTCTTCTGGGGAATCACTGGGGGGGGGGGGGGGGATATTCTACTGGTGCAAACCACGTAGAGTTGCTGATGCCCCAATACCTGCGTGTGATTGGTCAAACTGCTTTGGATGTTTGGCAATATTAATTGGTCCCATGAACGGCGCATTTGGTCACCCTAATGAGTTGGGGTTCCTTAAGGCAAAAAGAGTGAACAGCCAGTGGGGGGGTCCCAGGGAAGCGTTCTTCTGCAGAATCACTGATTAAGGAACTGCTGCAAAAACAGAGTTCTGAACATGCTCGTAGCTCAAACAGTAGAGAATGAACCTGACAACTCCAACATCATGGGTTTGATTCTCAGGGAACATGATGTTACTCTTCTGCCTAATGTTGTCTTTTAAACACTGTGTACATTAAAGGGCATTAGAACATGAATGCATCTATGTGTGCAAAAGTATTTAACATTTAAACACTGCAAACAGTACACAACACTTCGTCCACAGCTTTAAAAGCAGAAGGCTCCAGCAGGCTCGATATTCTAGATTTCTTGTGTGATTATTATTACTGAATGCCAGACTGGATTCATGGCCAGCCAACAATATTCTGGTCGGATACAGTCTGAAGCAATTATTGTTTCAGACTTTCACAAGGCTTTTGATACTCTATATATATATATATTTCATGTTTATATGTTAATCTAAAAATGCATTTTTTTTCTATTTATATTTCTCCCTTTTTTTTTTTTTTTTTTGTGGTGGCTTTGCTGTCTATAATGTCTGTGCTTGTTCAGACCGTGTCACATGCAGCTCTTCTGAAATATCTAAATGACACTGATTTCTGAAGCAGTTTGTGTCCTTCACTATGAGACCCACGATGCTGTGTGTGCAGTGGTCATGAAGGCTATGTCTGCTGGCCACCGGAGCGTGAGTGGGGTGAATGTTTGACTGTTTTCTATATTTACTACATTTCCCAGAACCCCGTAGCTGTCAGTTCACTGCAGAATACACGGCTCAGTGAGGAGTCTCGGCTTTATTGTCTTACCTTCACCTGTGTTCTCCCGGTGGTTTACCTCGTTTGTGATTCTTGAGACCCTGCTCTGTATTGCCTTGACTTTGGTGTTGACTGTTTGCCTCCTTTTGTTAGCAAATATTTAGTCCATTAAAGACCAATCTGAGCTCCATTCAAGAAAACAGGTGAAATCAATCAAAGGCAGAATCTCAGAATCAACAGAACTGGGCAGAATGAGTGTGTATGCGATGCGATCTCCAACCCTGCTCTCCTCTAGTTCATCCAGCTGTCTTATAAACCGTGCCATGTATTTTACGAATATTGTTGGCTTTTTGACAAATAGCTTTAGTTCCTCTTTTGTAAGTCATTTTGAATAAAAGGCACAAATGTGAATGTAAACGTGACTCAGGACAGCAGGAAAAGCTTAAAAAGGCCCTGAAACAATCCGTTGAGTCAATATAGGACTCCAATTTTGACATGCTGAATTTTGTTCTGACTGAGAAATAATGAGCAGCAGATCTGCATCAGCACACGCTCAGCCTGTGGCATCAGTCCTGAAGGGGTTACTGTCAGCGGAAATAAATCTAATCTGAGAGCTTTGAAAATGATGGGTGAAAGAGAGGACAGGAGTTTATAAGCAGATGATTGCAGATTGAACAAGTTTGAGACAGACACCTGCCGAAAGACTTTCCATTCTTCATTACTTTGCAGGTTGGGAGGAGGATCCTGCAGACGCGTGTAGACAGGACTGTGAGGCTGAACTCCAGTTAGCTTTACTAAACACTGTTGTTTTTCACAGTGTGCAGAAAGTCCCGCTGCAGACCCTTCTCTCTCTCTGGAGGAACGAGCACAGCAAACCTCTCTTTCCACTGTAACAATATGAAAAAGTCAATGGACACTGTGCTCTTATGGTCTGCTCTCCCAACAACATCCCGTTAATAATTCACGGGAACGTCTCGTTTTTCTCCCCAGTTCTCACTCGTGTGTCTCTCCCAGGTTTTGTTTTCACACAAGTGCTTTAAAAGTCAAGTCACCTTTATTTATATAGCGCTTTAAACAAAACAGATTGCGTCAAAGCAACTGAACAACATTAATTAGGAAAACAGTGTCAATAATACAAAAAGGCAGCTAACCCTCTGAAGTCGATTAACACGTATACGCGTTTTGGGGTATTTTCTCCTGATAACCCCGAAAAGAACTTAAATTACACTTTCAGTTTTGATCGTACAGATAAGAGCAAATACATCAATCGAATCTGTAAAGGGGTCTACTTTTTTATATACAGACATAATAACAACAAAACTTTGTGCACTTATAAAATAAAGATAACAAACAAGGAGTGCTGTCTGCAGCCTTTGTCTGCGCTGATCTTCAGTTACAAATGCGTCATTAAAATGAACTGTAACTCAGTGAATACTCAACGAAGAGACATGAGAGAGATATCTATAGAAAGCCTGACATGTCTACTTTTAAACTAAACAAGTGCTGCTGAAAACAAATATTCTGTGATAAAGTAATCCATATGAAAACAACGCGATGTCCGTCTTTCATGTCTCCCTTCATTATCTTATAATGTGACCACCCCCCCGCGCTGAACGCGCTGTTGTTATTATAATCTGGAAGCTGCGCAGGTAACGGCCCTCATCAGAGCAAACAAAGCAGTGACTGTACTTCACGTTTTTAAATGTTACTGTTCACTTCGCGCTGAGCCAATGTAAATAAGCAGCCCACTCAGGAACCTGGAACACAGCTAGGACCAAGCGAGGCACTCGCTCCCATCTCTTCAACGTCTCTTCAAAAAAGTACGTCCTTCAGTACGTCTTATTTAGCACACAAGTGATGATAAATACAATAATCATGTTATAAAACGATGCTGTTCTTTCAATTAATAAAACTACACGATTCACGATTCACGATTCACTACAGCACGCTTTATTTGACTGTTGAACAGAAACACCCGCTGACTGCAATGATAGAGCTCGGAAGAGCCAGGACAATTTTTAATACAACTCCGACTGGATTCGTCTGAAAGAAGAAAGTCATATACACATAGGATGCTTCAAAGGTAGGTAAAACAGTCTAATTTTCATTTTTGGGTGAACTAACCCTTTAAGTGTATTTTTCTTATTTTGCAAATCTGCCAGTGGGGTAAGAAAAATAATTGTTTCCATTTACATTTACATTTAATCATTTAGCAGACGCTTTTATCCAAAGCGACTTACAAATGAGAACAATAGAAACAATCAGATCAACGAGAGAACAATAACGGTATACAAGTGCTATGACAAGTATCAGTTAGTCTAGTACAGAACACGTAGCCAGGGTTGGTGGTTTTTTTTTATTTTTTTTGTTTTTTTTTAAGAATATGATAGACAAGGTAAGTACTAGTATTAGTTGGTTAAGTGCAGGCCAAAAAGATGAGTCTTTAGATGTTTTTTGAAAATGAGTAAAGATTGAGATCGGGAGGTCATTCCTCCAGCTGGGCACAACTCGGTCGGGTCATTTGCATTAATATTTTCTTGTTTTAAGTAAAATGCACTTAATTTAGATTCCAAAATACTCAGTAAGAAAAGCATTTTTGCAGTGTGAATGAATGAATAAAGTATTTAAACATCATTTACACTTTAAAAAGGTGTTTAGGTTCATAGAATAATTTCCCACAGTAACTGACTCTGAGTACAAGTCACTCTTTCAGAAATGGGCTTGACTTTAGGAGGTCTACACGGGTCCAAAAATTAGTATCCGAACCCGAAGAGGCCCGTTAATGTGCTACACTACACCGAAGCAGACCGTCAATTATTTGAAAGCTGGACCCGAACCCAGCCGGGAAGACACAGACCCGACTGGACCTGATCGGCACATATTCCACAGCTAATTGCTATAAACAAGTCAATAAACAAGTTACAAAAATGAAACTTTTTGTCTTCCCTAATGTAAGAAGTCTTCTCCCTTTAACCTGAGTGTGATGCACACAATCCTCCTCGCCAAGAAACTTCCATCCCTGTTATTCCTCTCTTGATTAATCCACTCATTACTGCAGCTTCAAAAGTCCACTCTCTGACACGGTGACGGATGACCAATGCGACTTTGCAGTTTTGCATGGTTTGTATCTCGAGTCAGCTTTCATCATAGTTTAGACTGTTTGTCCATGGATTATAATAACGATTGCTCGTCCAGTGCCATGGCTGCTGACGTTAGCTTCACCTGTGAACCGAGTCTGAGCAAAAACTTTAGATATAACAACAAGACGGTTCATTCAAAATATTATTATAAAAATCTGAGAAACTGCAAAGTGCTTCTAAATAAAAAAAAGTCAATTGTCAAACCATATTGTCACTTTTCTCATCCTAATTTGGAAGTTACACAACAACACTTGACTCTGATAACGGCCGGGTGTTCTTCGAGTCCAGTCGACTCGGGGATTACACACAATGTTAAACAGACCCCGGACCCAAAGTAATAGACTGAGACCCGACTCGGACCCGGCTGACCATTTAAAATATAGCCCCGGGTCGAGTCCCAGGTCCTCCGTGTAGACTCTACTTGACTTACCCTGCTTTCTTGGGTTTGACAAACCTCCCATTCTGAACCAGAAAACCCAGAGTATCCCTCATTTCAGGGTTTACACACTCAGAGTTTTCCCTTAACCTTCTTTCTGAAACGGCCCTCAGGCAGTCCTGGCCAAAATGACAGCACAAATAGTTTCACATGTTAAAATAATAATAATAATAAATAAAATACAACATATTAAATAAATAACACATCAATAAAAATCATATCCAACACTCAAAGATTACTTAAAACAAGCACGTTTCTTTAAGTTTAGTATGTTTACAGTAGTGATGTTATGACACTGAAGCTTCAAAGCGCGTATGGAGTACACAGTGCTATTCCTCACGAAGCTCTGTGACGGAGTGTGTGTTGTTTTCAGAGATTCACGTGATCAACGAAAACAAAGCCTCACTTTCTGTCCAATCACGTGCGTGTGTCGAAATGTTCGAGCCGAAGGCCCAGATCTTACTTTACGAGTCACTCAAATATGTAATCATATATGTATACATTATTCTATTACATCATATTGATATTCATATTGGCATTTAATGCCACAGTTTAATGGGTAAATTATTTTATCAGAGAAAGAAATTCAACAAACAAACACACACACTGTAAGGCTTTTATTTGTGCACGTAACATTTATGCAGTGTGTGGTCTTCCACGGGCTTTGGGCTGCTATGTTTGTTATTAATCACCAGGTGGCGCTGTTTTTGACACTCGCGAAGCTTTGGATCTTTCATTCGCCCATCACTAGTTACAGACGGGGTTCCCGCATTGATGTGCTCTAGTGCATAAAAGGGTGTGAGTTTCAGCAATCTCGGAGTAAACTCTAGGAACATGTAACAGAATCTAGCGGTAGACCCAGCCCTGCAGCAGCACGCACAGATCTCCAGCAGCACGCACTGATCTCCAGCAGCACGCACTGATCTCCAGCAGCACGCACAGATCTCCAGCAGCACGCACTGATCTCCAGCAGCACGCACTGATCTCCAGCAGCACGCACAGATCTCCAGCAGCACGCACTGATCTCCAGCAGCACGCACAGATCTGCAGCAGCACGCACAGATCTCCAGCAGCACGCACTGATCTCCAGCAGCACGCACTGATCTCCAGCAGCACGCACAGATCTCCAGCAGCACGCACTGATCTCCAGCAGCACGCACTGATCTCCAGCAGCACGCACTGATCTCCAGCAGCACGCACTGATCTCCAGCAGCACGCACTGATCTCCAGCAGCACGCACAGATCTCCAGCAGCACAGCACAGCACGCACAGATCTCCAGCAGCACGCACTGATCTCCAGCAGCACGCACTGATCTCCAGCAGCACGCACAGATCTCCAGCAGCACGCACTGATCTCCAGCAGCACGCACTGATCTCCAGCAGCACGCACAGATCTCCAGCAGCACGCACAGATCTCCAGCAGCACGCACTGATCTCCAGCAGCACGCACAGATCTCCAGCAGCACGCACTGATCTCCAGCAGCACGCACAGATCTCCAGCAGCACGCACTGATCTCCAGCAGCACGCACTGATCTCCAGCAGCACGCACAGATCGTCACAGCATCTGTGTGAGCTGCTGCTGCTTCAGACTGGAGCTGCTGGATCTCCCCACACACACAGAGCTGCTCTCTCAGACTTCCTTCTCTATCGACACACAGCAGCATGACTCGCTGATCTAATCTAACCCTGTTCGGGTCAGAGTGCGCTCGTGACGTCACGACGGTGCTCGGTCATCTCGCGGAACCCGGAAGCGGGAGTCAGTGCCTGGCAGCTTTCCTGGGAAGAAGGTACGTGCTCTAAACGCGATTATCTGTGGCCTTACTGGGGGTGTTCTTTATTTTTAGCAAATACTAAATGCATTAAGTATCTTTAGGGAACTGCCAGCGGCTTATCTTTACCAAAAAACTTAAAAGCATGATCTGTCGCGTGACAATCTTTATTACATTATTAATGATACGCTACTTCATATCATTGACTTTTAACGTGAACTGAATTTGTATTTTGGGCTAATTGACAATCACACGTTCCCGTTTGTTGAGAGAGAGAGAGAGAGAGAGAGAGAGTGTGTGTGTGTGTGTGTGTGTGTGTGTGTGTGTGAGAGAGAGAGCGCGAGCTGCTGTTTGTCCAGGGCGTTTCAAGGCGAGGTGTTCCAGTCCCCGGATGTGGATTACATTGAAAGCGCAGTTTCAGGAAAAAACAAAAACAAATAATTATGTGTGTTATTTGAGTAACGACTTTTTAATGAGCAGAGATGTTGTTGAATGTAAAAATCATAGTTCTATGAAAAAATAATTATTTCCCATTTTTGTTACGAATGTGGTGGATTACTAGATTAGCAGGATTATTCTTATCACAATTCATCTGTACAATAAGTGCAAATGAAATTCATATACACAACAGCAAATCTGAAGCTCACTGGAAGGGCATAACTTATTAAAGTTAGCGTGCTGGTTGGACAGATACGGTCCACGGTGACGCCAGAGAAGGATAGCAGTAAAGTCCCATATCAGTTCACCTTTCACATAGGGGTTTTATTTTTATTTTTTATAAACTTACTCTTGACTCTTAACTGTCTCAACTCCAGTCTGACATCCACAATCCAGAGAGCAGATTTAAGTGCTTTAATTGCATATTCATCTTTGGCTATTTTAGGCGCTGTGTTTCCTGTAAATGAGCCGTATTTGTAGTACATCTCTGTTCAGCACATAACCTGTCTGAGGTGAGCACAGGGACAGCGGTAAATATTGGGTGGACAGTAGTGATTGTTTACTTTACATTAGTGAATAAAATCTGTCTCTTTATGTGTTTCAGGTCATTTGGAAGAGACAAACATGTGGCCAAATCAAGGTGGGTTTTGCCTTCATGTTTTCACCAAATACATTCATTAATCATTCATTAATCACTTCTCAGTGCTTCAGTGTCTGTGTTGTGCGTCAATAAGGAGTGTTCAGTCCTGCAGAGTTTAGACTCAACACACCTGCTTTAGCTCTGTGTGTGTGTGTGTGTGTGTGTGTGGAAAGTTTCTTGAAAGTACTTGAATATCAGACACATGGTTTCAAGGCCTGGAAGGTACTTGAAAACAAAGTCCTTGAAATAGCTTGAATAAAATTTAAAAAAAATTGTTTTTAGTAGAATGGTGCTGTTTCAAAAATTGTTCTCTATGTGCCATCAAAGACAAAACGTAAGCGTGCTAATGATTGAGGTGGAGACGGGGTTGCGTGAGGAAAACTTTGCATATGAGCGGATGCACAGCTCTGCATGAACCTATTTGCGACTGACAGCTCCTGCGTACGACTATGAAAAATATTTAGGAGCGTCAGTGTGACTGACTCGATCAGCAGATTTGTGTTTGGGTTAGGGGAGCTCCAAAGGTTTCTAACTTACTTACAATGTGTTTGTACAGTGTTATACAGTGTTTAACAGGGAGTCAGTGTAGCGTCTTCAGAACAGCAGTTATATGGTCACCAGCCCTAACCCCAGTTAAAATTCTAGCTGCTGAGTTCTGAAAGTATTGCAATTTAAGAAAGGATTTGGACACTCCAACAAGGAGAGCATTGAAATAATCAATTTGTGAGAAAATAAAAGAATTAATCAATTTTTCAGCAACAGAAAAGGGCAACATAGGCCGAATACGTGCAATAGTTCTAAGATGAAAAAAGGAGATCTTTACCGTGTTCTGTACAAGAGGCTCGAATGAGTGTCGTCAAAGATAACACAAGATTTTTAGTTTACTGTGTAGCTCTACTGATATATCTACAGAAGCAGCATTTATCCATTGGTGGGGAGAGCCAAGAAGCATAACTTCAGTTTTAAAGCTATTCAGACACAGAAAATGTTTAGACATCCGCAGCTTAATCTCAGAAATACATTTGGAAAGAAGAGGGACAGCCACAAATTGACCAGGTTGAGAATGTATATAAATGAGTATCATCAGCATAGAAGTGATAGCTGAGGTTAAGGGATCTTAATAGCTGACCAAGAGGTTAAATATAAATGCTAAAATGCAGGGGACCAAGAACTGAGCCCTGTGGGACACCAGAACAAACGGGATCCACATCAGATCTGAAACCATCCATGAAGACTAATTGACTGCAACCTGTAAAATATGACCTAAACCAATCTAGTGCAGTCCCAGATACACCAAAGACAGTTTCAGTCGATTCAGTAAAAGCATGTGGTCAGCAGCGTCGAAGGCTGAACTAAGATCGAGTAAGATGAGAATCGAGAGAGCGCCACAATCAGAAGCTAACAGTAAGTCAGCAGCGTCGAAGGCTGAACTAAGATCGAGTAAGATGCTCAATCCTAACAGAACAGCTTTAACCAAAGCTGTTTCAGTGCTGTGCAGTTTCCTAAACCCAGATTGAAGGGGCTCAAACAGATTATTAAATGGTTGTGTAATTGAGACGAAACAACACCCTCTCCTAAACCCAGATTGAAGGGGAAAAAAAAAAAAAAAAAGCTGACAAACCAGCACATCGCTATTTACGCTCCAGTTTGCGACATTTTTGCTTCTTTTTACACGTTATTTGTAATTATATTGTGGTTATGTATGTGAGATGTATGTATTGAGTGTTTTTTTAGTTTTTTAATTGTTGAAAACATGTACAAGTGCATTAAGTAAAATAATTTTATGCTCTGAAGGGACAGAAGACAAATCATCCAGGCATGCATTGATCAAATTAGCAAAAGCCATGGGGAGAAATTAATTGTCATTTACGATAAGAGACAGTACGTACAACAGTCCTTAAAGAATACGGTACCTCCAAATTAAAAAGTATGGCTGAATGATCTGAGAGTCCAACATCTACAGTGGAGAGATTTGACACAAAAGCATCATTTGCCATAACTAAATTGACTATGACTTTTACAATGTGTAGGAACATTCACAAATTGAAATCCCAGAGATTCAAGGTTCAAGAAACGCAGTGAGAACATTGTTAAAACAGTGACATCACTGGCTCCACCTTACTGCCTTTCTGGGCCTTGAAAATTTCAGTTCCCTTGCTGTCTATGCAGGGTCAGAAAGCTTTGGGATTTTATCAAAAATTATCTTAATTTGTGTTCTGAAGATGAAAGAAGGTTTTACAGGTTTGGAACAACATGAGGGTAAGTAATTAATGACAGAATTATCATATTTGGCTGAACTAACTCTTTAAAGAAGAAGGTTCAAGGAAAAAAAATAAATGTAATTTTTGTTGTCATTTACTCACCCTCATCCTGTTCAAGCTGCTGTAACTGACAGTATTTTCTTTCTTCAGTCAAACACTAAATTGTAAGTAGAATGGCATGAAAGCGGACGGTGATTTTGAATGCCAACGCAGTGTCATACAGCACTTCCTGTTATGACGGTGCTGTTTTAGAGTGTGGTATTTGCAATCATCTTTTTGTCGTTTCAGCACAGTCTGGGTTGGAAGAGCATAAAGGTGTTTTTTTTTTTTTTTTCCTAAACCCTTCTGTGTATTCATGTATTGACGTTTTTTTGTCTCATAGGACCTCCTTACGCAGGACCTCCTTACGCAGGACCTCCTTACGCAGGACCTCCTTACGCAGGACCTCCAGCCGCTCAGCCGCACAATCCTGCCTTTCCTGCACCTCCAAACCCAGCATATCCAGCCATGACCATCCCATCATGCCCTCCTGGACCCAACCCCGTCTACCCGCCCGGCATGAACCAGCCCACAACCATCCCTTACACCACACCATACCAGCACCCATTTCCTCCGGCTGTGGCCGGGCCGCACGGGCCGTTCCCTGGAGCAGGACATCCCTGCCCTGTCCCGCAGTATGGGGGTCCCCCGGCCGGAATGAGCGTACCTGGACATAAGAAACACAAGAAGATGAAGAAGATGAAGAAAGGGCATAAAGCTCACAAGGAGCATAAGCACATGAAGCACGGCAAGGTAAGAGGCTGGATGTGCAGCGGATACGAGTGATTTCAAGCGCTGCGTGGATGATTTTGAGTACCGTATTTTCTGCACTATAAGGCGCACTTAAAAGCCTTTAATTTTCTCAAAAAACGACAGTGCGCCTTATAATCCGGAGCGCTGGATCAAGGCGCTCTGTCAAAATGTTGACATTCCCTTTAGCACAGCTCCATCTAGTGGATGCATAACGCAAACCCAGTCAAACATTTGACTGCAGTATCTTCTATTCTATGCGCCTTATAATCCGGTGAGCCCTGTATATGAAAACAGTTCTAAAATAGGCCATTCATTGAAGGTGCGCCTTATAGTGCAGAAAATACGGTAGACTCATTTAAATCCCCTAAATCACACTTCCATGTTATTCATAAGATTTCTATGATTGACAATGTCATAGCAGCAGCATCACTGTCTTAATTGACTGATGCATCAAACATCATGCAGCTCCCCTCATTCTTCACACAGTCAGTCAGGCAGGCTGTGGAAACTCATTGTTGAATGGTTCAGTGTCTGAATGCTGTGTGTCTTGTGGTTTTGCAGCATTCCTCGAGCAGCAGCAGCAGCAGCAGCAGTGATTCTGACTGAAGTGACCCATTCACAGCCTGTTTTCCTCTGATTTCACAAGTGCCAGGGCAAATAATACAGCCCAGCAGCAATAACATGATAAACAAATGCAGTGATGCATAGCACTTAAGTAAATGTATGTGTTTCTGTGAGTCTGAATGCTTTTCTTAATTAAAGATCTATAAATAATGAGCTGTTGTTGTGAGGAGATCATCTTCATTATAACTCGACTCGCACACTAATGTCAGACGTTTGCCTCTATTTGACACTGGACAATTGTAATTAAACAAGTTTACTTCCTTTATGCATTAAAGTTACTTTGAGAAAAGTGCTCTTTCCTCTCTTCATTTTGTTGATTTTAGAAAAAATGTCAGTTAAAAAAACGATAAGAAGTGCGTTTGCCTGGATACATTTAGTTTTAACTGAGGAGGATTCTAAAACAACGCCTGTTTCTTTGTACATTGCTCTTTACTACCTAAGCAGTAAAGTGTATTGATCAAAGTTAATAATTGATTAATCCGAGATAGATCTTGTTTATTGTAGTCATGAGTCAGATTTAAAGGCGTCATATGGCGTTGCTAAAAAGAACATTATTTTGTGTATTTGGTGTAATGCAATGTGTTTATGCAGTTTAAAGTTCAAAAAACACATTATTTTCCACATACTGTACATTGTTTCTGAAACGCACCATTTTTTTTACAAAGCTCATCGTTCTGAAAAGCGAGGTATGCTCTGATTGGCTGGCTATCCAGTGCGTTGTGATTGGCTGAATGCCTCAAGCATGTGACGGAAATGTTACGCCTCTCACCATACGGTGATGCTGTGTGTCCCAGCATGACGAGACAAAAACAATAAAACCCATTACAAATGAGGCATTTGTTGCATCCAGTGGGGACATAATTACTGATTATAACGACTTGTACAGTGTTTTTATGTTGCGTTGCGTATCAAGCCGCATAAACATAAAACCATGTCTGCATTTGTGATCGGAGAAACAACAAACAAGCTCTACTCTACACTGCTCACAACTCACGTTTGTATCATCAGTGACAAATCCTTTACATATGTAAACATATTTACAGACTGTGTCAGAAGTGCCAGACTGTCCTTGCAAAGTTGGAACTGCCCCACTTTATAGAATAGCCTTTGATCACAGACCCATTGTAGGATACTCTGCAGGTTCAGGAAACAGTCCTCCATAAAATGTGTCACACACTGCAGACTTGAGAACGGCGCGGCCGCCGGATTCGACGAAGGACACATGTGATGACCCCGGGCTGGACTCCGCTTCATCTACGGTGAAAGCCGATCCGGTGATCCACAGTGTGAAGTTGGTATATTTCCTCAGCGACTAACACGGATCAGCTCTAGGTATGACGAAGCAGATATCGTCCTCTATTGAAAGGCTAAAAAAGTAATTTTGCTTTCACAACAAAACACACAGCTTCTCCACAACATTTTACATTTACATTTAACATTTAATCATTTAGCAGACACTTTTATCCAAAGCGACTTACAAAGGAGAACAGTAGAAACAATCAGATCAACGAGAAAACAACAACGGTATACAAGTGCTATGACAAGTCTCAGTTAGTCTAGTACAGAACACGTAGCCAGGTTTTTTTTTTTCTTTAAGAATATGATAGACAAGAAAAGAAAAAAGGTAAGTACTAGTATTAGTTGGTTAAGTGCTGGCGAAAAAGATGAGTCTTTAGATGTTTTTTGAAAATGACAGGTTTTTTTTTTGGAGGTCATTCCACCAGCTGGACGCAGTCCAGGAAAAAGTCTGTGAGAGTGATTTTGAACCTCTTTGGGATGGCACCACAAGGCGTCGTTCACTTGCAGAGCGCAAACTTCTGGAGGGTGCGTAAGGTTGAACTAGTGAGTTTAGGTAAGTTGGCGCTGTGCCAGTGGTCGTCTTGTAGGCAAACATCAGTACCTTGAATTTGATGCGAGCGGCTACTGGTAGCCAGTGTAACCTGATGAGGAGAGGAGTAACGTGAGCTGTTTTTGGCTCATTGAAGACAACCCTCGCTGCTGCATTCTGGATCAGTTGTAGAGGCTTGATGGTACATGCAGGAAGGCCCGTCAGGAGAGCATTGCAATAGTCCAGTCTGGAGAGAACAAGAGCTTGGACAAGAAGTTGGGTGGTTTGCTCTGACAGGAAGGGTCTTATCTTCCTAATGTTTTATAAGGCAAATCTGCAGGACCGGGTCATTGTAGCAATATGGTCTGTGAAGCTTAACTGATGATCCATCACAACTCCTAGGTTTCTGGCTGTCCTGGAAGGAGTTATGGTTGACGAACCCAGCTGTACAGAGAAGTTGTGATGAAACGATGGGTTAGCTGGAACCACCAGCAGTTCAGTCTTAGTATGGTTGAGCTGAAGGTGATGGTCATTCATCCAGCTAGAAATGTCACTCAGACAGGCTGAAATGCGAGCAACTACCGTCGGGTCATCCGGTTGGAATGAGAAGTAGAGTTGAGTGTCATCAGCGTAGCAGTGATAAGAAAAGCCATGCTTCTGAATGACAGATCCTAATGACGTCATGTAGATGGAGAAGAGAAGCGGTCCAAGCACTGAGCCTTGAGGAACCCCAGTAGCAAGTTGTTGTGACTTAGAAACTTCACCCCTCCAAGACACCATGAAGGATCTATCAGACAGGTAGGAGTTAAGCCACTGGAGTGCGGTTCCAGAGATGCCCATCTTTCTGAGGGTGGACAGGAGAATCTGGTGATTAACAGTGTCAAAAGCAGCCGACAGGTCCAGCAAAATGAGTACTGAGGATTTTGAAGCTGCTCTTGCCAGTCGCAGGGCTTCAGTAACCGAGAGCAGGGCAGTCTCAGTTGAGTGGCCACTTTTGAAGCCAGATTGGTTGCTGTCCAGGAGGTTGTTCTGTACAAGAAACATAGAGGGCTGGTTGAACACGGTCTGTAGTTTTCTAGAAGTGCTGGATTTAGAGATGGTTTCTTCAGCAGTGGGCTTACCCGAGCCTGCTTAAATGCTGAGGGAAATGTTCCAGAGTGAAGAGAGGAGTTGATAATGTGAGTAAGTGAAGGTATGACTGAAGAAGAAATTGCTTGAAGGAGGTGAGTGGGGATCGGATCCAGTGGGCAAGTAGTAGGATGACTGGAAAGGATAAGTTTGGAAACGTCCGTCTCTGAGAGTGGCGAGAAGGAGGAGAGAGAGTGTGCATTAGTCGTAGTGAAGTTATCCTCAGTCTGCGGTGTGGAGAATTGGTCACTGATGGTTCTTGTCTTATTTGTGAAGAAAACTGCAAAGTCGTCAGCTGTAAGAGTCGATGGAGGATGAGGCGGATTAAGAAGAGAAGAGAAAGTTTTGAAGAGTGCCTGAGCATCACAACAGTTGTTAATTTTGTTGTGGTAGTATGATGTTTTAGCAGTGAAGACATTTGCAGAGAAGGAAGAGAGGAGAGACTGATACACACTGAGGTCACCAGAGTTTCTTGATTTATGCCATTTCCTCTCTGCAGCCCTGAGTTTAGAGCGATGTTCACGGAGAACATCGGACAGCCAGGGGTGCGTGCCGGTCTAGACGACAGTGGGCAAAAGTTGTCCAAGCAAGAGGTCAGAGTGGAACAAAAAGTGTCCGTAGCACTGTTCGTGTCCAGAGCTGAAACCTGAGAGAGTGAAGGAAGTGAGGATGAAACCACAGAGGATAGGCGAGATGGAGAGAGTGAGCGTAGGTTCCATCGAAAGGTGATCCGCGTTGGAGCGTGTGCCACTTCAGGAGTAAGTGCTAGGTTAGCAGTAATGAGGAAGTGGTCTGAGGTGTGCAGTGGAGCAACTAAAGAGTTGTCCACTGAGCAACAGTGCGTGTAGATGAGGTCCAGTTGGTTGCCTGATTTGTGAGTCGCTGTAGTAGACACTCGCTTGAGATCAAATGAGGCGAGCAGAGTGTTGAAGTCAGCAGCCTTGGGTTTATCTAGGTGGATGTTGAAGTCACCAAGCAGTACCAGAGGAGTACCATCTTCAGGATAGTTTGATAGCAGCACATCCAACTCCTCCAAGAAGTTTCCCAATTGACCTGGGGGACGATAAATGACCCCAAAGTGGATTTTAACAGGGTGGGTTACAGTAACAGCATGTGATTCAAATGAACCGTTACCTGTAGGTGGTTGTTGAAGATCAAATTTCCAATCTTTCGATATAAGGAGACCAATACCTCCACCCCTCCCAGTCGTATGAGGAGTGTGGGAACAAGTGAAATGAGTGGAGAGGGCTGCGGGAGTGGCAGTGTCCTCAGGTTTGATCCAAGTCTCAGTCAGTGCCATGAGGTTGAGACTGGAATGAGTAGCAATAGAAGAAATGAAGTCTGCTTTGTTAACAGCAGACTGGCAGTTCCAGAGACCAACTGGAATAGAGAGTGTAGTAGTAGAGGTCAGAGGGACAGGCCGTAGATGTGTCAGGCAGGCCTTCCTTCGACGTACATAGCGTGCTCTCCGAGTGTTAGTAGTGATAGTAGAGATCTGAAAGCACATAGTGACTACAAGTGACCAAAATAAGTATTTGAGGACAAGCTATACAAAAATTAAAGGGGAGAAAAGCAATACTCAAGTGCCCTGTCGGTGTCCTTGCTCGGTGGAGTCGCGCAGGTAGAGTCGATGGTCTTTATACTCGTCCGTCTTCACACGAGGAGGCTTCACACAAGGGCTGCCGCGGTGACACCTACCCACTTATATATTTGCCTGAGTACCTGTGATTGAAGTCAGCTGGTCACGCCTCCCTATTTAGCAGACCGAAACTGGCCAGTCCCACGATAGGCAAACGCAAAACCAAGTTCCACTTCAGCACGTATTTACCAGGGTAAGACACACAGTAAATAAAGTAAAGTTTTCCTAGCAACGATGATCACGCAGTAGTCTAATGAGAAAACGAGGGAAAACACTTACAAACTGCTGTCCTTATTTGTTGCTTGACTGTTTCTTCAGACAAGCGCTTCCAAAACAGCTAGTTAACTGACAGTTAACATGACAGTGAGAATAAAAGTTACACCTTCTTTGTGTGAACATTTGGGTGGTGTTATGCTAATCTTCCCACACAGTGATGTAGACATGTGGGGGCGTGTTTAAACGAGGTGTTTTAGGAGGGTGTGGACTGGTCCCCAGCCTGTTGCTTGACTTACGATGTTTCTCTTTCCACATGTACAGTATTATGTGAAGCATTCGTATAGTCTATATATTTTTCCTTTTCAGTCTATGTATAGGTAAACATTTATATATAGTATATTCATATTCAAACCTTAATATATTCTGCGCTCAAGCACATGCATTAAGTTTGTCACAAAGCACAGGCAGAAGTAGCCTAATAATTGTGAAAAAGGAGACATTTTAATTATTTATTAATAAACAAATGTTTTCTTGTCGGCTGCAAGATGAAATTCACAGTGCTGACTTTATCCACATGGACGCGCCTTTAAAGAGAAATGTAACCTTTACAGATTACATAATGCTTTCGTTCTGAATTGATTCGTTTAAAAGACATTTCAAGCTTTCTGTAGATATATTTCTCATGTATGTGAGACACCACAATTTTAAGTTAATTCATTATCAGAAAAATATTCAAGTGATCGAGATGGTGCCTCCCTGTCATGAATGCACATTAATAATTTTTGCACAAACACTTGAATATGAATATTAATTCACATTTTGCCTATGCATTACAACGTAAATTATTTTTTTACATGCAATTATCCAAAATAAAACCAAACAAATAAGAATAAATGCTGCACGTTGCACACAGCATCACTCCCGCCGCGCAAATCTTGCACTCTGACATTTTACACACCTGCATTTAAATGCGGCTGCAATTTTATTTTTTTTACTTAAATTATATGAAATCAAGTAAAGAAGGACTCCTTTAAAATCACTGAAGTTGTTAATGAAGCTCTTTTTTTTTACATTGTGTGCATTTTGTTGATTATAATGAGAGAACAATCCGTCCATTCTTTAGAGTTTCAATGATTTAGCTAAATCGTGCAGGTTTCATTTATTCGTTTCTTGTTTTAATTAGGCCTAAATAATGGGAGCGAAATTATACAGTGCCTCACATTTTACTAAAATAAAGAAAATAATTTATAAAAAACGCAACAATTTCTTAATCAGTGTACAGACAAATATATTTTTTCCAAGAAGTTATCTGTCAAAATAAATGACATGTAACGAATAAAAAAAATGCATGTTGTTTTATTAAAGGAATTTTAAAATATAAATTAAAATATAGGCCTAATATGTGAGAATATTGACATTTTGCATATTAATCCATGTAGCCTAGCTCACTAAAATAGGCTACCACTTTTAATGCTCCGATGCAAAGTAAACCAAAATTTCTTTTGAATAATATAACACATAATTCATATTATATTAATAATACTGCAAACCTATTAAATGTGTCAAATCTAAAATATGGTTTAATACCATGTAGCTTAGAGAAAATATAAGCACATGCTCAGGCACAGGCTTCCTTCTAAGAAATGCACATAATTTCAATCAGGGAGTAGAAAAACATCTAGGAAACAATTCGATGTCCGAAAGCTACATGACACCAAGGTCAGAGGATGTTTTGTGTTACAACTTATGAACAGATTTCAGGCATTAGCAGATATGTTGGATCACACAGAGCCCAAACCAGACTATATCAACACAGAGGAACAGACGAAAGTAGCCTATGTGAAGACCAGTAAAGCCTGTCTTGGATACAAGCACAAAGAAAAGAAGGAATGGTTAAGTGATGACACGTGGAAAACTGTAGAAAATAGAAGGGCCCTAAAGAAGAAAGTAAATGAGACAAAGTCTGAACGGCTTAAAGAAAAATACAGGAAACAGTACCAAGAAACAAACAAAGCAGTGTGAAGGAAAGCCAGAGCAGACAAGCGGGCATATCTAGAAGATCTTGCAAGTCAAGCAGAAGAGGCAGCTAGGAAAGGGGAACAAGGAAAAGTCTACAAGATCACCAAAATAGTGAGTGGCAAACACAGACGAACAACTGAGGCACCAATACTAGACAAAAAGTGTCAGCTATAAACAAATGAGTTACAACAAGAAGCTTGATGGGTAGAGCACTTTCAGGAAGTTCTAAACAGACCATCACCCACAACAGAACCAGATGTCCAGCATGCAGAGAATGAACTTGACATTGGAATCAAACCACCAACAAAGGAAGAAATTGTTTTAGACATTAAGTCCCTAAAAAATGGAAAACCCCCAGGACAAGATAACCTGAATGCAGACCTTTTCAAAGCAGACCCAGAACTCGCCTCCAAAATACTTCAACCACTATTCAAAACTATTTGGGAGAAAAAGGAAATACCTGATGACTGGTCGGAAGGAATTATTATAAAGATATCAAACAAGGGCAACTTGAGAGATTGTAACAATTGGCGCGGAATCACGCTCCTATCGATACCAAGCAAAATCATGGCAAAAATCATTGAGCAGCATCTTACAGAGGCAATAGATAAGAAACTCAGGAATGAACAGGCAGGATTCCGTAAGTGGAGGGGGTGCACTGACCAGATTTTTGCACTTCGCAACATTATAGAACACTGTACAGAATGGCAGAGGCAAATATACATCAATTTTATCGACTTTGAAAAAAGCATTCGATAGCATACACCGAGATAGCCTTTGGAATATCTTAAGGATGTATGGAATTCCACAACACATAGTGGACCTCATCAAGACCTTCTATGCCAACTTTAAATGCCGGGTGGGAAACAGTGGCCTGACATTCCAGGTAAAGACAGGAGTCAGACAAGGATGTGTGATGTCAGCATTGCTCTTCAACATCGTTATTGACTGGGTGATGCACCGCACAACAGAAGACAAACCAAGAAGTATACGATGGACCCTCTTCTCAGTATTGGAAGACCTTGATTTTGCTGATGATCTAGCTCTGGTCTCACACACTCACCAACACATGCAAGAGAAAACATCACGTATTAGCTACGTTGCACAGCAAGTTGGCCTGAAAATAAACCAGAAGAAATCTGATGGCACTAAACATCCCAGATCCGTTACCAATCCACATGAATGGAGAAGCTCTAATAACAACAAATGAGTTCACCTATCTTGGGAGTACTGTAAGATATGATGGGGGTGCACACACTGACATTAAAAACAGAATCAACAAAGCCAGAAATGCTTTCAGAATGCTAAACAACATATGGAAGTCTCAGCAGTATAGAATCAAGACAAAACTCAATTCATATCAGAGCTGCGTCCTATCCACCCTAATGTATGGTGCAGAATGCTGGAGAATGACAGCAAATGACATATGCCAACTGTCAGTCTTCCACACAAGGAGTCTGAGAAGAATCTGTCTGATTTTTTGGCCCAGCAAGATATCAAATGAGGATCTATTAACAAGATGTCATCAAGACAGGATGCATAGCATTGTAACAAAGCGGCGCTGGAACTGGATTGGACACGTTTTGAGAAGAGAGCAAGATAGCATCCCAAGAGTAGCCCTTCATTGGACACCGGAAGGAAGAAGAAAAAGAGGACGACCCAAGATCACTTGGCGTCAAACAATAGAGGAAGAAATGAAATCTATGAACCTGACATGGGGAGATATCCAGAAAACAGCCCAGAATCGACCAGAGTGGAGGACCTTCGTTGCTGCCCTACATGCCAGAGGCATAACGGGCAGTAAGTAAGTAAATTCATATTTAAAATCTGTCAGTATGTTAGTTGTGTATAGGTTTATACTGTCTTACTTCATTTTTTGTATGTCTGTATTTATGTAGCACCGTGGTCCTGTGAGGCATGACATTTCGTTCCACTGTATGTCCACACATGTAGCGGAATGACAATAAAGCTCAACTTGAACTTGAACAAGTCTTAACTTTTGTAATGAATATAAACATATACATGTTTACATGTTACCCTTGGTAATATTATTAGAAAATACAGGATTAGTTTCCACTGTTATGCTGATGATACTCAACTATATATCTCAACGAGACCAGATGAAACTTATAAATTATCTAAGCTAACAGAGTGTGTTAAAAATGTAAAAGATTGGATGACCAAAGGATAATTTTCTCCTATTAAATTCAGATAAGACAGAGATATTACTTATTGGACCAGAAAACATTACACAGAATCTCGTAGATTACAATTTGCAACTAGATGGATGTACTGTTTCTTCCTCTACTGTAAAAAATCTGGGTGTTATATTAGACAGTAACTTGTCTTTTGAAAATCATATTTCCCATGTTACAAAAACAGCATTCTTCCATCTTAGAAACATTGCCAAGCTACGAAACATGTTACCTGTTCCTGATGCAGAAAAGCTAGTTCATGTATTCATGACCTCTAGACTGGACTATTGTAATGCACTGCTAGGTGCTTGTCCTGCATCCTCAATAAACAAACGATCTGAAGATGTATATGACTGATAAACAGATGGACTACCGGAGGAAGCACTGAGCGGGTAGCACTACCCTGCACTGATCTAGTTGAAATGTTAATTCTTGATATCAGTAAATGTATTTCAACATGTTACAATTGTTATTTCTGATATCTGAAAATGCATTTCTGATTTCAATATAATTTCTGATATCTAAAATTGGTTTCTTACTAGTAACAATCACATTCATGATATCAGAAATGAACATTGTCACTAGTGGCAGTTAGATTGTTGATATCAAGAATAGACGTCTGTACTAGTAACCATGTGATTACTGATATCAAAAACAAAGGTTTTTACTAATAAGAATTGTATTTCTGATATGTGAAATTGGAATTTCAACTAGTAAGAAAGTAATTCTTGATATCAACAATTAAATTTGAATGGCAGCCTATGGTGACATTTAACTAGTGAAAATACAATTACAGATATAAAGAATTATAGTTTTTACTAGTTGAAATATAATTCCTGATATCAAGAATTAGCATTTTAACTAGTGAAAATTGAATTGTTGATATCAAGAATTAACATTGTTACTAGTGGAAATGCAATTGCTGATATCAAAAATAGCAATTGTTACTAAGAATAAACATTTTAACTAGTGAAAATTGAACTGTTGATATCAAGAATTCATATCCTGCGAATGAATAAAAGTAAATTCGGCTTGCCATAATGTTGCTCTGATGTGTGGAAGAAATTATTTTATGTAAGCCATTCTGAGTCAACACCATGCTTTTCCAATGAGGGGGAAAGTACTGTTTTCCCCCACACCGATTCCGCCCACACAGCTATGACGCGACACCGAACAAGTCCACTCCATCCCAGCAGGTGGCGGAATATGCACCAAAGCTGGTTTGCCAACTGCTATAAAACGTCAAAGAAGAAGAGAACTGACACGTCTAGAATTTAGAAATAAATTTATTCTATTTATAAATTACATAAAAAGTGGAAAATGTTGATCAGAAACATATATTTACACACAAACTGAGCACCGACCGCAACTTTCAGACGCCATCTTTATTTTTTTGGCTTAACGGGCACAGAATGGAGCGCACAGGATTGTGGGATATCAAAAGCAGCGAAGGATAAATCTATGCTGTCTTCAAAAATTGGCCAGACGAAGGCATCTCAGGAGACAGGAACTGAAACTAACACTGAATTCGGACATGCCTTGATGCCTTCCTACCTTGGAATGCGTCCTCCGAAGACAGCATTTTTCAGTTTTCGGATGCAGCCGGTCTGGCTGAAGACATAGGGGCGAATGGAGCTCCACTCAAGAGCGGAAATACGTCACCTCCACTAGTGACACGGCCGCCATGTTGTTATTTTTGGTATATATTAGGTAAAAAACTATTTTGTTACAAACTACAAATACTGGCTCATGAAATGTAACAAAATAAAATACAAAACACTGATGTGAAAAATGTATTTAAATCAAATACAAGTAATTAGTATTTTGAAAATACAAAAATACTCTCACAATAATCTTAATATGTCTTTTTTTTATTACTGAAAGGTCAATAACACAGATAGTAGCAATAACACAAATATGAGAAATGTGTAAATTCAAAATAAAAATAAAAAAGCAAAATAAAAAAGCATGGGCAATTCTCTAAATCTCAACAGGGCCTGAAATAGCTCCCTCTGACGTAAATGGCATGTATAGCTGAGTTCACATCAATGGTGTGGTAGGCTGCCCTTAATAGCAAAACTTTATTGAAAGGTCAATAACAGAAATAGTAGCAATAACACAACTATGCTACAAAAGAGAAAACTAAACCATTCTCATTTAGTCTAGTTGTTTTTAATTACAACCAACTTCTCCAATAATTCAGGAGTTAATCCCCTTCTATGAGGACGGTAGACCATGCCTGCAAAAGAAAAGAAACGCTCAACTGGTGCTGATGATGGCAGAGTGGTGTTGAATCTCACGAAGAGCATGACAACACAGTGCATTGATCTCATAAGGCACAATTATTTTCTCTATAATGCCGTTCAGTGTGCAATATGTGTGTGTAGACTGTATATTTTTTCACATCACAAAACACTTTACCTTAATGCCGTTTTTAAGAGGAGCAGCGCCACTTCTTCTCCTGTGTTCAAAACTCATTCTCTTCTTGGAGGGAGCCCGTTCTACAGGGTGTCACGTGATTTTCGTGCATCTAACCTGGACATTGCCATTGCCAACATCGGTCCGAAAATATGGCAAAATCATTTACTATGGTGATAAGCATATGGTGATTTTTTCTTAAGTATTTAAGTATTAGAAATACTGTAAATACACTCCCTCAAAATATTTTGTTACAAACTTTTTTCCACACCTGCAAAATACAAATTACAAAATACACTAAAGTAATTAAATACGTATTTAAAATACATTTAATTGAAATACTGCCCATGTCTGCATGTTGGTCCGGACAAACTTTTAAAACAGTACATCTTTTAATTTATTTTGTTAAAACTTTCGTTTTGTATTATTAATTGTTATATACATGTATAAAGGGTGCTTTGCAAGTTATGTCACCTCTTTGTATGTAATGTTAATATTTTCTGTACTTTTATCTTTGTTACTCTTACCTAGTAGAAATAATAAGAAAATTAATAATAAACTAATCTTTTACGGTTTATGATACGATGGCATTTTTTATTTCTCCCCAGCAATTTGCACTACAGACATCCACAATCCATATTTTGAGGGCCTCTGCCTTTTGTTCATATTTGTTTTAACAATGTACAACTGCCAATGTAACATTCCATACATTTTAGAAAGTTAACCTTATGTTTGTGATATTTAGCAGTGAACAATATATGAAATATTATATAAATTATTAAAATAATACCTCAACCAGAATTTTGTGTTGAATTTTGTATTTTAAGCAAAGTAACAACATATACAAATAAACCACAGTAAAATAATGAAGAATAATTTCCACAATTTAAGTTAATTGTCTTTGAGTAATAATAATAAACACATCTTACACTAAACTGAAAACACATGAACTGCAAGTGACCATAATTGTTACAGTAAAAACACACTTTACTCTTCAAGACCTCCATCGTCTGTGAAGCAATCCCAGCTACAGTAGTCAGGGGTCATCTGAGGAGTAAAACCCCAAAAGCACTCCCTGTTGTCCATTTCCCTGGTGACCAGACCCACAGTCTTTGTGAAGCTGGCTGCACCGTAGGTGACTGGACCTAGAGATGATGTACGGCTTTCTGTACTTTAGATAGTGATAGCGTCTCTTTAAATATCTTTACTGCACCTGTTCAGTATCAAAACAAAATAAAATTAAAAAAAACATTATGACAGCACATTAAGTAACAATTCAGACAATAATTTTTCATGTTTCAGTCAAAGGTTTCATGTCAGGGAAATGGAGGAGAGTGAGATTACTTAGCCTCAATGTTATAGACACAAAATACATGAGGGGTCAACCACACTTACTGAAGTCACTATCAAGCCAGCTGAAGTGTGCCTCCTGTTAAATATGCTCCTGACTGACAATGTTGTTAAATCTCTGGCATGAACAATTACGTCAGATGGGTCAAGTTTAATTACATGACTGACATTGAATTATCATTAATGTTAAAGCAATTTACTTGTTGCTGAAGGTGCCTGGGCCACCACAGTTGTGTTTTGTTGTTCTGATCCATCTGATAGCTGGGCTGGGGACACAAAGCACATGACACATGAGCACAGCAAAACTGGAACAAAACTATGTCTGTGTACTGACGTTATGTAAATTCAACACAGAAAAGTACTGTCAAGTCAAGTCTGCTTTATTGTCAATTCTTCCACATGTACAGTACATACATACATACATACAGAGAATCGAAATTGTGTTACTCTCAGACCCCCGGTGCATACAGATAACACTAACAGTAGAGCCTAAAATCTAGATCAAATATAAAATATAAGATAAAACTATACAATAAGGGAATGTAAAAAAAGACATAATAGAAAAATAAAATAAAATAAAAATATGGTTAAATAAAAGCAGCGCAAGGCACATGGCAGATAGAGTGCAAACCAGTGAACAAACAGTGCAGATAAAAAGATTTTTAGTGCATAAAAAATTGCTTATTCAGTCTGATTAAAGTCACAAAGGGCTCAAGAGCAGTTATTTTATTTAAACTGAATGATGAGGTGGTAGAATGACGTCAGTTCCATGGTGAATGAGGTAGTGAGCAGACCAATGCTGCACAAAGTGACTGGTGCATGTCATCGTATGTTAGAGGGAAGGGGGGGGAAGGACCTGGAGGTGTGGGATCTGGGGGTGGGGGGTGGGGTTCATAGTTCAGTGGTGCCTGAGGCAGAAGAGGGACGGGGGCAAGTTCGGGAGCGAGTTCAGCTTCCTGACAGCCTGATGGATGAAGCTGTCCTTCAGTCTGCTGGTCCTGGCCTGGAGACTCCGCAGTCTCCTCCCTGATGGCAGCAGACTGAAGAAGCTGTGTGACGCGTGGGTGGGATCACCTGCGATGCAGAGGGCTTTGCGAGTGAGACGTGTTCCATAAATGTCCTGGAGGAAGGGGAGAGAGACACCAATGATCTCCTCAGCTGCTCTCACTATGCGTTGCAGAGTCTTCCGGCAGGACGCGTTGCAGGCACCATACCACACAGTGATGCAGCTAGTCAGAATGCTCTCGATGGTGCCTCTGTAGAAGGTGTACATGATGGGTGCCGGGGCTCTGGCTCTCCTCAGTTTGTTGAGGAAGTAGAGACGCTGCTGTGATTTCTTGGCCAGTGCTGCAGTGTTGTCGGTCCAGGAGAGGTCCTCTGTGATGTGCACACCCAGGAACTTGGTGCTGCTCACTCTCTCCACAGTCGCACCGTTGATGGTCAGAGGAACATGCTGAGTGTGCGCTCTCCTGAAGTCAACAACAATCTCCTTCGTCTTCTCCACGTTCAGAGAGAGATTGTTGTCACTGCACCACCCGGCCAGGCGGCTCACCTCGCTCCTGTAGTTTGTCTCATCTCTGTTGCTAATGAGACCCACCACAGTCGTGTCATCCGCAAACTTAATGAAGAGGTTGGAGTTGTGTGACGGTGTGCAGTCGTGGGTCAGCAGAGTGAAGAGGAGGGGGCTCAGCACACATCCTTGGGGGGCCCCAATGTTCAGTGTGATGGTGCTGGATGTGCTGCTGCCGACACGTACTGCTTGAGGTCTTCCAGTCAGAAAGTCCAACAGTCAGTTGCACAGCGAAGTGTTGAGCCCCAGCTCGACCAGTTGTGAATGAGCTGTTGAGGGATGATTGTTTTGAATGCTGAACTGAAGTCTATGAACAGCATTCTGACGTATGAGTCTTTTTTCTCTAGATGTGTGAGTGCTGAGTGGAGGGTAGTTGAGATGGCATCATCGGTCGACCGGTTGGACCGATATGCAAACTGGAATGGGTCCCGGGAGATGGGGAGGGCAGACTTGATGTGGTGCATGACTAGCCATTCGAAGCACTTCATGAGGATGGGAGTAAGTGCAACAGGACGGTAGTCATTGAAGCAGGATGGTGATGGCTTCTTCGGGGCTGGAATGATGGTGGTAGCTTTGAAGCATGTGGGAACAACAGCCTGACTAAGTGAGATGTTGAAAATGTCTGTGAAGACATCAGTGAGTTCTGCTGCACAGTCTCTCAGTACACGCCCAGGAATGTTGTCAGGACCCGAAGCTTTGCGTACATTGATCCTGCTGAAGGATCTCCTCACGCTGTCCGGGGTCAGCATCATCACCTGGTCACTGGGAGGAGGTGGAGTCTTCTGTGCAGTGGTGCTGTTTTGTTCCTCAAATCGAGCGAAGAAGGTGTTCAGCTCGTTCAGCAGAGAGATGTTGCTGTCACAGGTCCGCGGTGGGGGCTTGTAGTCCGTAATGGTCTGTATCCCCTGCCACAGGCTCCGAGTGTCTCTGCTGTCACTGAATTGATGGGCTATCCTCCTGGAGTACTGTCTCTTAGCCTCTCTGATGCCGCGTGATAGGTTGGCCCTGGCTGTTCTCAGGCCCCCCTCATCTCCAGCTCTGAAGGCAGCGTTCCGCGTCTCCAGGAGTCTGTAGACCTCCCCTGTCATCCACGGCTTCTGGTTGGCCCGGACAGTGATGGTTTTTGTGACTGTTACATCCTCAATACACTTGGTGATGTAGGCAGTGACAGTCTCCGAGAACTCCTGGAGGTCAGTGGTGTTATTGTAAGTGGCAGCCTGCTTAAACATATTCCAGTCAGTTGTATCAAAGCAGTTTTGAATAGCGTCAGACGACCCTTCCGGCCACACTTGAATCTGTTTCTGAACTGGTTTGGCGACTTTAACGAGCGGTCTGTATGCAGGCATTAGCATGACAGTGATGTGGTCTGAGGCACCGAGGTGGGGGAGGGCTTTGTAAGCTCCTCTCTGTGTGGTGTAAACAAAGTCTAAATTGTTTTTACCTCGTGTTGGAAAGTTAATGTGTTGGTGTATTTTTGGAAACACACTCTTTAAGTCAGCATGGTTGAAATCCCCAGCTATGATGAGAAAAGCATCGGGGTGTGCTGTCTGCTGCTCACTGATGTGCTGGTGCAGTTCATTTAGTGCATCGTTCCTGTTGCTGTTGTTGTTGTTCGGGGGAATGTAAACCGAAAGAGCAGTAAGGCAGTATATTCCCTCGGCAGATAGAACGGCCGGCACTTAATAATCATAAACTCCACCAGGGGTGAGCAGTGTTTGCAGATCACAACAGCATCGCGGCACCAAGCGTCATTGATGTAAACACAAAGCCCGCCGCCGCGGGGTTTTTTCCTCCCGCGACGAGACCTCTGTCTGCTCGATAGCACGTCAGCTGGTCGAGCTGAATGGCGCAGTCCGGAACGCTGTCGCTGAGCCATGTTTCCGTGAATACAAACACACAACAGTCTCTTACAGTCCTCTGAGTTGAACGTAGTAATCGGATGTAGTCAAGTTTATTGTCCAAAGAGCGTACGTTAGCCAGTACGATGGTGGGGATAGATGGCTTGTGTGGGTTAGCCGTTAGCCTAGCCCGGATACCTCCGCGCTTACCCCTCTTCTGCTTCCTCTCACGCTGCTTGTGGCGCCTCCGCTGTGGGCGAGATGCAGCAGTGGGGGTCGGTGATGATGTATGCCTCCGGAGCAGTCCGAGATCTCGCAGCTGTTCCGCGTGCGCGGAGTTTAACTCTAAAAATGCGGCTCTGCCGACATCCAGCAGAAACTCACGACTGTATGCGCGCTTAAAGACAGATAGACGCGATGACGACGTACAAAAACACTGCGACTCACAAGACAAAAAACACGAAAACACCGTTCTGTCGGGACAGAGAGAAGCCGCTGCGTGTGGACGCGCCGCCATCTTGGTTCAATATTACTATATTATATATTATATAGTATTATATACTGCATCATTCAGCTATTCAGCTATCATTCAGCTATGACAGTCCCAAAGCAGACAAGGTGATGGTGCTCAGAAGTTCCAGTCGGTGTCCAGAGTTTAAATGTCTTTTCAGAAGTGCTCTATCTGTGGAGGTGTTATGAGGATGGATAACACTTGATATACATTTGATCTGAAACAAAAAAGTCAAATAATAGAATAATAGAACAACAAAATAGAAAAAATAAATATGTACATGTAAATGTCACATGTAAAAAGACTTTTAGGGTGGCAACATACATTTAAAATGTAAAGAGTGCTGCATCTTTCATGCTAATCCTATCCCTGGAAGTGAATGAAAAGTTAAATATTTAAACAACCTCCTCATATGACTTTTTAACGTTATACAACAAATGCTAGATGCATACACACAAAATGATCGTGTCCTTTCATTATTCACTACGTCATTTTAACACAAGCCACCCAAATCTATCAAGTTACACCTATGCTAGCCGTCATGCAACATCAGCTAACATTGGCGAGACAATCACTCTGTACTTCCCTAGTCAACTGAAAAGAAAGTATGTTCTTCAAGAATTTAGTGAAGAAGAGGCAAAGAAAATAAGGAAGCGTTATTTTACTTATCCAGTTCTTCCTAAAGCCAAAGAAGTGACATTTAAAATTCTAAATGACATTTATCCATCTAATAACTTCCTACATGAAAGATTTAATTGGAAGAACAATTCATGTGTGTTCTGTGAGAAAGATATTGAAACTGTAGAACATACAGGTGCTGGTCATATAATTAGAATATCATCAAAAAGTTGATTTATTTCACTAATTCCATTCAAAAAGTGAAACTTGTATATTATATTCATTCATTACACACAGACTGATATATTTCAAATGTTTATTTCTTTTAATTTTGATGTTTATAACTGACAACTAAGAAAAGATCCCAAATTCAGTATCTCAGAAAATTAGAATATTACTTAAGACCAATACAAAGAAAGGATTTTTAGAAATCTTGGCCAACTGAAAAGTATGAACATGAAAAGTATGAGCATGTAGAGCACTCAATACTTAGTTGGGGCTCCTTTTGCCTGAATTACTGCAGCAATGCGGCGTGGCATGGAGTCGATCAGTCTGTGGCACTGCTCAGGTGTTATGAGAGCCCAGGCTGCTCTGATAGTGGCCTTCAGCTCTTCTGCATTCTTGGGTCTGGCATATCACATCTTCCTCTTCACAATACCCCACAGATTTTCTGTGGGGTTAAGGTCAGGCGAGTTTGCTGGCCAATTAAGAACAGGGATACCATGGTCCTTAAACCAGGTACTGGAAGCTTTGGCACTGTGTGCAGGTGCCAAGTCCTGTTGGAAGATGAAATCTGCATCTCCATAAAGTTGGTCAGCAGCAGGAAGCATGAAGTGCTCTAAAACTTCCTGGTATACGGCTGTGTTGACCTTGGACCTCAGAAAACACAGTGGACCAACACCAGCAGATGACATGGCACCCCAAACCATCACTGACTGTGGAAACTTTACAGTGGACCTCAAGCAACGTGGATTGTGTGCCTCTCCTCTCTTCCTCCAGTCTCTGGGACCCTGATTTCCAAAGGAAATGCAAAATTTACTTTCATCAGATTACATAACTTTGGACCACTCAGCAGCAGTCCAGTTCTTTTTGAAGCGAGACGCTTCTGACGCTGTCTGTTGTTCAAGAGTGGCTTTGACACAAGGAATTAGGGCTGGGCGATATGGCCTAAAAATAAAATCTCTGATTTTATTTATTTTTTATTCGATTTACAATTTTTTTCTGATTTTCCCCCCTACTTATTAAGGAAAGCAATAAGTACAAACAGCAGACAACTTAAAGCAAATTTTGCTTTTATTTAATCAAAAGCAAGACAAATGTAACCCCCATTTCTAGGATGAATAATAAATAAATGAACACCCTCTTTGAATCAAAGTCCCAGCTGTGTTTTAAGTCACACTTTGTAGTCAAGACTAAAAGGAGACAAACATTCACCTTGAGAGTAGCACCATTTTCTAAAGCATTAACAATACATTCAAATCTGAGGAAAACTAGACAGTGACATTTTTCATTGTATCTTGCCCAAACAATGCAACAACATACAGGGATATTTGCTGGCGCCGATACAGGATGGCTGCCTCCGTGACGTGCTCTGCAGTTGTTTTTGTGTTTTTGTTAGTTTGTCCTGTCTTTAGTTATATTCCTGCAATCAGTTTCACCAGGGACGAATTGCTGGACATTCGGCACCACACATCTCCCGATATATTACCGGTTTTCGAGTATTCTGATGTTTTGCTGGACATTTTTGTCGGTGGAGCATCTGCGCTGATCACACGCTTCAAGAGGACGCGCAGACGGGGAAAAAGAGCTGGCGCGCTCGTGAGACTCAGAAAACGCGGATTTCGAACGCCGTTGCCTGGCATACATCTGCCAAATCTCCACTCTCTACCCAACAAAACGGACAAACTCCTTCTGCTCTCTCGGACAAATAAGGATTTCTCACACTCTGCTGCTCTGTGTTTCACGGAAACTTGGCTGCATGACGCTATTCCGGACAGCGCGCTCCATCTGCCGGGCTTTCAGCTGTTCAGAGCGGACCGCGACACAGAATCTCAGGGAAACCGCGCGGCGGCGGGATGTGCTTTTACATCAATGAACGGTGGTGTACAGATGTAACTGTATTAAAAAAGATGTGCTGCTCAGATCTCGAAACACTCTTCATTAACTGCAAGCCGTTCTATTCGCCGCGGGAGTTTCACTCGTTCATTCTGGTGAGCGTTTACATCCCTCCGCAAGCGCACGTAAGCCTGGCTTTACAGAAACTCGCTGATCAGATCACAGAGACAGAACAACAACACCCGGACTCATTTTAATCATTCTTGGGGACTTTAATAAAGCCATATCTCTCCCGTGAACTGCCAAAATACAGACAGCATGTTACATGTCCCACAAGAGACAGTAATATATTGGATCACTGTTACACCACAATAAAGGATGCATATCACTCTGTTCCACAAGCAGGTTCATCTTATACCGACCTACAGGCAGAAACTAAAATCAGCTAAACCTGTAGTAAGGACTGTAAAAAGATGGACTAATGAAGCAGAGCAGGATTACAAGCCTGTTTTGACCTCACTGATTTGAGTGTTTTAGAAGCTGCTGCCACCGATCTGGACGAACTCACAGAGACTGTAACATCTTATATCAGTTTCTGTGAGGATATGTGTATTCCTACCAGGACTAAACTAATTTACAACAATGACAAACCGTGGTTCACAGCAAAACTCAGTCAGCTCTGTCAGGCCAAAGAAGATGCTTACAGGAAAGGGGACAATGTCTTGTATAAACAGGCTAAATACACACTGGAAAAGGAGATCAAAGTGGCAAAGAGGAATCATTCTGATAAAATAAGGACTCAGTTCACTTCCAACGACTCAGCATCAGTGTGGAAAAGTCTGAAAGAGATCACCAATTACAAAACACCACCCCCCAGCACTGTGGAGAATCAACGACTGGCAGACGATCTGAACGAGTTTTACTGCAGGTTTGAAAGAAGAACACCCATCACCTGCCCTGAATGCCTCTCCAAACAACCATTCTCACCATTCACAACTCTTGCAACCCGTCCTGAACACCTCTCCAAACAACCGCCCTCACCATTCACACCTCCTGCATCCCCCCTCTCCCCCACACCTGCAATACAGATAAGCGAGGATGCGGTGCGCCAGGTCTTCCGGAAGCAGAAAAGGAAAAAGGCACCAGGCCCAGACTGTGTTACACCAGCTTGTCTGAAATCCTGTGCTGACTAGCTGGCCCCCATCTTCACACAGATCTTCAACAGATCACTGGAGCTGTGTCAAGTCCCTTCATGCTTCAAACGCTCCACCATCATCCCCATCCCAAAGAAATCCAAAATTACAGGACTAAATGACTATAGGCCTGTGGCTTTAACGTCTGTTGTCATGAAGTCATTTGAAAAACTGGTGCTGGCCCACCTGAAGGACATTACTGGACCCTTACTGGATCCTCTTCAGTTTGCCTACCGAGCAAACAGGTCTGTGGACGATGCAGTAAACATTGGACTGCATTATGTTCTGCAACACCTAGACAGACCAGGGACTTATGTGAGAATCCTGTTTGTGGACTTCAGCTCGGCCTTTAACACGATCATCCCAAACCTCCTCCTCCCCAAACTAACTCAGCTCTCTGCGCCCACCTCCGTCTGTTAGTGGATCAACAGCTTCCTGACAGACAGGCAGCAGCTAGTGAGGCTGTGAAAATACACATCCGGCACCTGTACAATCAGCACTGGAGCTCCTCAGGGCTGCGTTCTCTCCCCACTGCTCTTCTCCCTGTACACTAACGATTGCACATCTAAGGACCCCTCTGTCAAGCTCCTGAAGTTTGCAGATGACACCACACTCATCGGCCTCATTCAGGACGGTGACGAGTCTGATTACAGACAGGAGGTTAAAGAGCTGGCTGTCTGCTGCAGTCTCAACAACCTGGAGCTTAACACGCTCAAAACTGTGGAGATGATCGTGGACTTTAGGAGAAACCCCCCTGCTCTCCCCCCACTAACCATCATGGACAGCACTGTGACTGCAGTGGAGTCATGGGTTCCTGGGCACCACTATCTCTCAGGACCTGAAGTGGGACATTCACATTGACTCCATTGTGAAAAAGGCCCAGCAGAGGTTGTTTAATCTGCCACAGGAGCTGCTGAAACAGTTCTACTCCGCCATCATTGAATCCGTCCTCTGCACTTCAGTAACTGTCTGGTTCAGCTCCGCTTCTAAATCTGACCTCAGAAGACTACAGAGGGTAGTCCGGACTGCTGAGAGAATCATCGGTACAACCCTCCCGTCTATTCAAGAACTGTACTTATCCAGAGTGAGCAAAAGGGCTGGCAAAATCAATCACTCTGGACCCCTCACATCCAGCACACTCCCTGTTTGAACTGTTACCATCTGGTCGACGCTACAGAGCACTGAGCACCAGAACGACCAGACACAGGAACAGTTTCTTCCCCCAGGCAATCCATCTAATGAACACTTGATAATTTATATGATATTTATATTTACAGACACATACACTTATTATCTAACACACATACTTAGTGTACACTTAAATTATTATTTTTTGCACATAATATACCTGTACATACATAACTGCTCATTGTAATATATCTGCCATACAATTGTCAATTTGTATACTGTCATTCCTTACCTACTGATTTGTATTTTCTGTATTTTTTTTATTCTTTTATTGTGTGTTTTTTGTTCTGTCGCTGTCATTCTGTTGCACTGCGGAGCTTCTGTCACGAAAACAAATTCCTCGTATGTGTAAACATACCTGGCAATAAAGCTCATTCTGATTCTGATTCTGATTCTGATACATGGCATGAACATGCACTGCATCTTACTCTTAGCAGAATTAAATTTTTCAAACCAAAAACAGAAAAAAATACTCTGTCTTTAATTGCACTTTGCATAGAATTTTAAATAACAACATAAAGAGGCAACACCTCTGTCTTGGGTAAAATACTAATGTAAACAAAAATTTAGCAGAGTACAAAATGTGCAAAATAAATAATACATCAACTCCAACTGAAATTGATGAAGTGCAAACTTTGCTTTAAAAAAATATTTTTTTTTCATTTGTGTCCCTGAATGTATGAACAGGAAAGAAAAATCACATTTTGGTTGAGGTGCAGAACATGAGATATGTGCTTAAGTTGCTGTCAATAACATTTAAACATTTTTGGCAAGGAAAATCAGCCTGTCCACTGCCTCTGGCTTGAGGCAAGCTCTGCTGCATGTGACAACTCCTCCGCCTACACTGAAAAGCCTCTTGTTGCAGGGATACTGAGGTATTTCTTGGCCAGGTGACTGAGCCTTGAGAAGCTGGATCTTCCACCACTGCAGTGGATCAGTGTCAGGGTCTGCCTCTGGCAAGAGCAGATAGGTTACCAGTTCAGTCTTTATTTTAGCTTCTTCCGACTTGTCAGATGTTGGCACAACAACACTCTTCTTGAAGAAGGTTGCTAAGGTCTTTTTCCTCTTGGGGTCTGGCTGAGGCCTTGCCTCTTCCTGGTCCACCTGCACAACTGGACCAGGCTGTGGTGTGCTTTTGTCAGCGGGGAAAGAAAGAAGTTCACTGACAGCTCTTCTTTTGACTTTCTCCACCATGTCTGGGTCGATGTAGGATGCCCGGAACCTTGGATCCATCAGAGAGGCCATGTCCAAGAGCTCATCCTTGACAGGATCACTGTATTTGTCAACAAGATATCCCAGTATGTTCCTTTTTATTGTTTTGGTAAGCTCCGTGTCGTTGTCCTCAGGCTGCAAAAGACTGGTTTTGAACAGATGGATAACAGGCTTGATATATGAGACACTGACATACATTTCCCCTGATAGCGCATCTGTAAAGTCTTGGAGTGCTTTAACCGCCTTGTTTACTGACTGCAAAACCTCGATGTCTTGCCAAGAGGGCACAAGATGGCGGCTTTTAACATCAGACCTCAGGACACGGGCTATAGCCTTCTCCTGTTCCAGGAATCGCTCGATCATCTTTTGGCGGGAGCCCCATCTGGTTGGGGATCCTGTTGTTAGCTGATGAGGGGGAAGGCCAAGCTCTGACTGAGCTACACCCAGCTCTCTTCTTTTCTTCCAGCTGTAGGAAAAAGCAGCGACTATCTTCTTGCAAACTCCAATGGCACGATCTATGTGGGGATCCTTAACACCGTTCTCTGTATGATAAAGAATAAAACACAACTATTGGGGACTTTAATAAATATCAGTCTACATCCATCTAAAAATGATTTATTTTCTTCTGTATTTCAAAACTTTGTCATTCCAAAACTCAGACACTGCAGATACACAAATAGAATTTTTGTGTACTATAGGCATATGTGCAGTTTGTGGAGAAATTTGAATCCATTTTATAAAATAATCCATTCAACTGTCTTTATGAATCAAATACAGATCAAATGGACATGCCATACTGAAACATTTTTGCAGAGTTTTTTTTTTTTGGCTAGGCCTAATTAAAAAAAATACATTTTAATAAATCACATACAGCACTTAAACTTTTTAAACGGTGGATGAACCGCAGTCAAGTAGTCCGACACTCGTCTTTTCGTAGTCGAGTCAGCTTGACTAAATGTTGGGTTGGCTGAGTGAAAGAAAAAAACAAAAAAACAAACTCCTCTAGCACTGCATGGCAGCACCTGTGTCCGACGGGACTCACAGCAATCTAACCAGCACTTATCCATGCTGGACCCTCCTATTTGATTTCTTGCTTGTGTTGTTCTCCTAGATGTAAGTCGCTTTGGAAAAAAGCATCTGCTAAATGACAGTAGTAGTAGTAGTAGTATTACGAAAAGACGAGCGTCATCTAGCTTGACTGAGGTTTGGATGAGGATAATATGTGCTCTGTCAAAATTGAATATTTTATTTTACTTATTGTTAGACTTACCAATAGCGTTGTGTAGTTTGTGTCCAAAGCACTGGAGGTTTGGCCATCCGTTCACTCTCAGGGCTTTAATCATGTTGGTGCCGCTGTCAGTTGTCATGCAGCATAGACGATTCTCAGACAGGTTCCAGCAGTCGAGAGCGTCTCTCAGTCCCTTGGCAACAAGTTCACCGGTGTGGTCCTCGGGAAAGTATGACGTTTGGAGGGAAATACTCCGCAAATCCCACGCATTGTTAATGAAATGCACCGTTAAACTCATATAAGGTTGCATAGTCCGACTGGACCACATGTCGGTTGTTGCCGAATAAAAGGACAGCTCCTCCAGTTCTCTGCTGACTTTCTCTCGTGTGTTGTTGTACAGCTGGGGCAAGGCGACTTCACTGAAGTACTTGCGGCTGGGTAGCTCATATCTGGGGTCTAAGGTTTTAATCACATGATAGGTAAAAATTGATAGCCTGAATGCACTGTAAGTCGCTTTGGATAAAATCGTCTGCTAAATGCATAAATTTAAATTTAAATTTTAATCAAATTAATAAACCCCGTCTTCTCCATGGTATATATGGGTACCATGTCTTTGGCTATGTGCAAAGCGACCGCTTCGGTGATTGTTCTTCACGATGCCCCTTTCCTGTCATATGCGGTGCCTTGTGCAAAGGATTCGGCTACAGTTAGCTGTTTTTTAGCTAAGGTTTGTTGGTCACTGCGGTTTTGTTTGTCCCGGAGAGACTGGCATTTTTCATATTCGGCTGGATGTCTCTGTTTCAGGTGCTGGAATAGGTTTGTGGTGCAGCTGCCTTTGACTGCGATGAGCTTTAGGCAAATGTTGCAGCGTGGGGTCTCTTGCTCCACGTCTGTCGCAGCAAACCCATACCAGTTCCAAACAACAGATGATTTTATTCCTTTCTTGGGAACAAACTTCCCCCTCTCACCTGTAGCCATGTTGTCGCTTGCTGTTGCTGTTTCGTGTGTGCTATGATGTTGTTGTTGTCGCTTGCCATACTGCTATGTGAAACTAATGCTACGGAAGCTCCGGGGAGCCAAAAATGCACCATTACACAAAAACTTGATTTACTTATTTTTTAAATTGCCGCAACAAAAAATTTGAATTAATTCATTCAATCGATTTTTCGCCCAGGCCTACAAGGAATGCGACAGCTGAAACCCATGTCTTGCATACGTCTGTGTGTAGTGGTTCTTGAAGCACTGACTCCAGCTGCAGTCCACTCTTTGTGAATCTCCCCCACATTTTTGAATGGGTTTTGTTTCACAATCCTCTCCAGGGTGCGGTTATTCACTATTGCTTGTACACTTTTTTCTATCACATCTTTTCCTTCCCTTCGCCTCTCTATTAATGTGCTTGGACACAGAGCTCTGTGAACAGCCAGCCTCTTTTTGCAGTGACCTTTTGTGTCTTGCCCTCCTTGTGCAAGGTGTCAATGGTCGTCTTTTGGACAACTGTCAAGTCAGCAGTCTTCCCCATGATTGTGTAGCCTACAGAACTAGACTGAGAGACCATTTAAAGGCTTTGCAGGTGTTTTGAGTTAATTAACTGATTAGAGTGTGACACCAGGTGTCTTCAATATTGAACCTTTTCACAATATTCTAATTTTCTGAGATACTGAATTTGGGATTTTCCTTAGTTGTCAGTTATAATCATCAAAATTAAAAGAAATAAACATTTGAAATATATCAGTCTGTCTGTAATGAATAAATATAAATATACAAGTTTCACTTTTTGAATGGAATTAGTGAAATAAATCAACTTTTTGATGATATTCTAATTATATGACCAGCACCTGTATGTTTTTCCAGTGTGAACTTGTACAGATTTTTTGGCTGGAATTTCAAAACTGGCTTCATTCCAAACATATATCAATACACCCTTTGACTGTGGTCTCAATTAAGGTTGGAGTATTGTTGAAGGATAAGATCCTAGACTTTTTGATAAATAACTTAATTACATTGTGCAAATACTATATTCACAGGTGTAAGTATTTAAACTTTTTTTTTTCATCTTTTTTCTTTCTTTTTGGCTGTATCAACACTAATAATATGTGTTTAGTTGTTGAAATGTGCCGTAAAGGTTTGTAATTGAACTTGATACCTTAATAAATAGTTAAAAAAAAATTAATAAAACATTGTCCAGACACACTGATCTATATATGACTATATATGATATATATATGATTTATAGATCAGTGGCCAGACATCAACATTGCTCGCGATATAAAATAAATCTATGAGTCCATCGTGTTTATTAATCCTTTTGTGCATAATTCCACGCAAGCCCTGTGCGTTTTTCTTACACTGCATGTTACAAAAGCGTCAGTTCACCATTTTAGTGATGATGAGATAAAATTACCTGAGTTTAAGTTTGAAGAACTCACGGCGACGCCATCTTGATTAATTCTGCAGCCAGACCCTTCTCCAAAAAGAGAGTTTAGAAGCAGTTATCAGCCTTTCAAGATCAGAAGGAAAGAGTATAGTGTGGGAAAAAATTATTAAAGAATGGCAACAAAGAACAAAAAGGAAGACATTTATACTCAATTAAAAAAGAGTTGGTACTGTGGAGAATAAAGCAGGAAACAGAAGAATAGGGCATAATAAATTAAATAGCACTCTTCATATTACGGGGAAACATCCAACTGGGTTTTGTGCCCAGTGCCAAATACCTGAGACTGTAGAACATGTGCTTATTAATTGTTCAAAATATGGATTACAGAGGGTAGATATGATAAAAGACATGGGAAAAATAGGACTAACAGGGCGTGGAGTAAAGAATATAATGAACTGCAGTAGGAGTGAACAAGGAGTGAAATACTTGATTCGCTTTCTGAATAAAACAGGACTCATGACAAGAATATGATGACTAAAATATATGGGAAATAACTAGAACCAGAAGATGGCAGTATTGCAACGTCAAGGATGCAAGCTGCCGTTAAACCCAAAGAAGAAGAAGAAGAAGCGTTAGTTCATGAAGGCGATCCAGAGCGCATTTCTGATGAAGATGAGGATCGGGACTCATAACGGCACGTTTCACTGCGATGAAGTTCTGGCGTGTTTCCTGCTGCGGCAGCTTCCGGAGTACAAGGTGCGCGACAGGAACCAGATCCTCATCACAAACACAAACACAGTCTGATCTGCACGTGTGCACGGTTATGTGAGTGTGTGTGTGTTGCTGTGTTATCTGAGTTATCGAGATGTAGGGACGCGTCGCTCCTGGCGCAGTGTGATGTAGTGGTGGATGTCGGAGGAGAGTATGATCCCGCTCGGCAGCGCTACGATCATCACCAGAGGTCAGAGAGAATCCCTTTATAAACCCCAGTCAGGGGACACTGTGCCTGTAGTACACTACACGTGCAGCTCTGTCAGCTTGGCCCCCTTTGGAATCATATAACGCCAAATAATTCTGGGTGATAAGCGCAGTTTGTCTTGTAAACTATATATATAACGAAAAAGAAAACCATCACCAGCTGCTAAATTCAGATCTGCGTTCGCTGGCTGGCACAGACACAGACGCGTTTTAAAGCGCTGCTCATTATAACCAATCACATTCGATTCTGTTGAGCTAATGAATGCAGGGACCAATCAGAGGCGTTCAGATGAGTCAGCGCTGTCTGTCACCGCGCGCTGGCTGACTCCCACCAGAAACAACAAACTGAACATGTACGAATCTAAGGAAGATATTTCACAGTGTAAACAGCTTTAGAGATTATTTTGGCAGTTTTTAAGAGTGCTTGAACTCGCTGGACTGAAGTGAAAATGTTCTTTGATAATATAAACGTTCTTTGCTCTCTTTTTGTACAATGAAAGTGTTATAGGCTAATTAGTAACTTGCAATGTTTTTATTAAATTCAATTTAAATACAAAGTCAGTCGTATTAAAAGCATTTTATGGTGTGACACCCATATTTGGTACTTAAGTAAAAAGACGGGCTTTTATGCAAAGTTAATAGATTACACTATTAGGCTACTTGGCCCATCGCCTGTAATAACTAACATACTCTATAACTAACATAAACTAACATAATCTATAAACAGGGTTCCCACGCATCCTTGAAATCCTTGAAAGTTTGTGAATCTGAAAAAAAATAAAAATAATTCAAGGCCCTGGAAAGTTTTTGTAAATAAACATACATTGACACAGGTCCTTGAAAGTGCTTGAATTTATTTTGTGCAAGATTTTTTCTGGAAAAAAAAATCCATATTATTCCCTCTGGTCCGCTGATGTGTTATTTTGCCAACACTTCGTGGCCTGTGTGTACGAGCCTGCTTGATTTACAGTAGTTAGGCGCTTTAACGCGTTATGTTAAGTGTTTCGCGCGTGAGGTACTTTGTGTTGTATGTTGCCATGACGTTAGAGTGACCAGATTTCCCCTCTTTCCCAGACATGACCTCTTTTTGGATAAAAAAAATGCCTCCAGCCAGGATTTCTGAATCGTCCAAAATGTCGGGGATTTGGCTTTTACTTTCTACAGTCGCCAGTGATGTGTGTGTTTGTATTCGAGCGCTGCGAGGGACTGTTCTCTTAATCCCGCTCCCACTCAATTTCTGACCATTATTGCCCGCTCCCGTGATTTTTGTGTGCAGTGCCGCCCGCTCCATTCTAATATTGCAGAATTTTCTCACATCAGGGAGCATCTATCAATACGCAGAGTATTTAAATCTGTTTTGAAGCTGTTCACGCGATCATGCGCACTCTGTGTAAAGATCAGATATTTGTCATTAAGCTCAGGATCTGTTGAGCAGCATCTCTCTCTCCTCAACCCCTGATCAGTCAGATCTGACTCCTGCAGCTCGTGTTGAATGCAGGGTTCCCAAGTCTGCGTTTTTTTTTTCCCGTGGCTACTTTTAAACTGTTAATGGGTTGATTCAAGTCAAGTCTGCTTTGTCAATTCTTCCACATGTACAGCACATACATTCAGAGAATTGAAACTGCGTTACTCTCAGACCCCCGGTGCATACAGATAACAGTAGAGCCTAAAAATAGATACAGATAAAATATAAAATACACCATACAAATAAGGGCATGAAAAAAAAATAAAGTTAAATAAAGCAGTGCAAGGCACATGGCAGATAGAGTGCAAACCTGTGAAGTGAACAAACAGTGCAGATAATAAATTGTAGTGCAAAAAAAAAAAAAAAAAGAGGAGTTATTTTATTTAACTGACTGAAGAGGTGGTAGAATGACATCGGGGGGGGGGGGGGGGGGGGGGGTTCATAGTTCAGTGGTGCCTGGGGCAGAAGAGGGACGGGGGGGGCAAGTTCGGGAGCGAGTTCAGCTTCCTGACAGCCTGATGGATGAAGCTGTCCTTCAGTCTGCTGGTCCTGGCCTGGAGACTCCGCAGTCTCCTCCCTGATGGCAGCAGACTGAAGAAGCTGTGTGAAGGGGTGAGTGGGATCACCTGCGATGCAGAAGGCTTTACAAGTGAGACGGGTTCCATAAATGTCCTGGAGGGAGGGGAGAGAGACACCAATGATCTTCTCAGCTGCTCTCACTATGCGTTGCAGAGTCTTCCGGCAGGACGCGTTGCAGGCACCATACCACACAGTGATGCAGCTGGTCAGGATGCTCTCGATGGTGCCTCTGTAGAAGGTGTACATGATGGGGGCCGGGGCTATTATGGAGTCAAAATAATGCCATATATATATATATACGCAAAAAAATAAAGTTTTGCAAAAGAAAATAAAGTTTTGAGGAAAATAATTTTGCTTTTTGCAAACAAAAATAAAGAATTGCAAAACATAAATGAAACCGCTCGAAAAAAATGATTTTGCAATACATATTTTCCATGGTCTTTAAATTTATTTGCAACGCTGCTTTTATTTTGCGTGTCAGTCTAGTTTGAGCTTGTGCTGCCGTTTTTCCTTTGCGCTTCATTTTTCTGCGCGTCTCGCTTTGTGGCGCAGTTTTGACGTGGGGGTGGAGTCAAGGGATGGGGGCGTGTACAACATGCCTCCCTGGAAGTGACGTCATCGTCCCGAGACGCAGCTCACTGATCCAGGTACCGTCATGAGGAGCAGAGGCATGCGAGTGGATCGCTTCCTTTTATTCACTAGCATTAAAACATGCATGGTTTCGTTTTATTAACTTTATTAACAAATGTATATGTGTATTAGCAGTGTTTGCTCAAGTTAAAGAAGTTGTTAACATGAACATCTGCTGTTTATTTCTCTCGATGTGCACACTTTTATAGCATTAAAATGTGTATTAACAGTGTTTGTTAACTTTCTTAACTTTGTTAAAATTTCTTAACCTGTGGGAGGACGCCAGCGCACAGAAGCGTTCTTTGTTCACATTAGTTCAGAGTTACTGCTATATTATAGCTCTCCTCAGTTTGCGGAGGAAGTAGAGACGCTGCTGTGATTTCTTGGCCAGTGCTGTGGTGTTGTTGGTCCAGGAGAGGTCCTCTGTGATGTGCACACCCAGGAACTTGGTCCTGCTTAACCATTCAGTGCATTGTGTTCATATTCCGGGCTCATTTGCCTGCCTGCATAAAGCACGCATCATCAATAAGACCTGTACTGAATTTGATCTTTTAATATCACTGTTTTAAAGGCACTTTAAGTGTTTTCACATTAAACGTTTTAGAATGTCCCGCTGTTTTTAGTGATATATTGGAAATATTGCGGCAGGTGCTTTTCATGGATTTGTAATGGCCAGAACTTGCATTTTGTTCACACATCTTTGTTTTTTGTTCTTTTGAGAGGTGATGTAAAGGTTTGTGGATTGGAACAGACTTGTGCTGCAGTTCTGTGGGTGTTTGAGCCGGTCACGTGACTGAAAGCTATCGTGTTGTTCCATCATATGGATATGCTATACTGTGGATACCGTTATATATTCATGAATTAAAATTTTGCATTTATATAGAGTAGTTTTGTTAAATTTGGTACGCTTTGTAAATTTTACCACAAATGACGATAAAGTCGAGGCTGAACATTTTTGTCCTCTGTGTGCAACACCGTACTACACAGGCATTAGTAATCAAACACAGAGCATCGTAACAGACCAGCTTAATAGAGCACAAATCACCAGCTCCAGTGCTTCCCAAACTGAGGGATCGTGTACAGTCAGAAGATTATTTTGCAAAAGAAACCTCTGCAGGGTGATACAGACTACACTGCATAACTGTCCCGATTATCATGCAGTCACTTGCCTGATAAGTAAATAATTGAATGCAAAATATTAATTTGATATTTTAATTACCTCAACATGACTCGCAGTGCGCTTGAGCGACCACTAGATGAATCAGAGTTATATTGAGTTAAATAATCATTTCAAATATTCATAAGAGAATCATGAAAAAATAGTTTGCTCAAAAATATTGAGCAGCACAACTGTGTTCAACATTGATAATAATCAGAAATGTTTCTTGAGCAGCAGATCATCATATTAGAATGATTTCTGAAGATCATGTGACACTGAAGACTGGAGTAATGATGCTGAAAATACAGCTGCACATCACAGAAATACAGTAGCCTATATGTTAAAACATTCAAATAGATAACTACAATATTTCACAATATTACAGTGTTTACTGTATTTTTAATAAATAAATGTAGCCTTGGTGACGAGACTTTCAAAAAAAAGAGGGGTTGGGGGCTTGAAAATATTTTTTCCCTACAAAAGAGGGGCCCGGCAGAAAAAGTTTGGGAACCACTGGCCAACTCAAACACACACACAATATTTAATTCAATTCAATTCATAAAGGCCTGCCTCATGTTGCACATTTGCACTTTTTGAGAAAAACAATGGCACAATAAAAAAATACTTTTCAGGTCTATGTCCAGTCCCTCACTTTTTCTAGTTATGTAAGGTTAAAATATTTTTACTGTAATTTTTTTTCTTATATTGCAATATAATATCTATATCAGCTGGACAGTGTAAATATCCTGATATGAATTTTTTTTAGTTTATATCGCCCGCTATAGTGGGTGGGGATGGATTGTCTGTCGGTGGGAGATCCCAGGTTTTCAGATGTTGATGACTTACTTTCTTCAGTGTCTGCATATAATGCCAGTGTACAGGACGTCCCAGAAACAGTATGTATTAGTATCTGTAGTTTTCTTACACACGCCTATCATTTTGGTTAAGAAGAGATTGATTCATCATCAATTGATTCACTGATTCATGATACTTGAAGATGATTCTCAACTATGTTATGAATATAACAGAATGATTTGATGTACTACTGTACTTTATGGAATATGTGTGCAAAATGTTAATATATTGGTATTTCCATTCTATACACAGTGGATATATAGATTGCATAATATCTCCTATCTCATAGAAATATTGATCTATAATTTGCCCAAAATGCCTGATCAACAGCTGTTTGTCCTGCTGTCCTCTACAGAAGACATAAATTACACCCTGTTTCATAACAAAGTCATTCCGAATTGTAACCCATAACATTTTCTTCTGAGATTAAATCCAATCTTTATCATATTTCCCTAAGAGTGCTCAATCTGATCGTTCTGTCAGAATCAGTCATGTTTAAAGAGCACGCAGAAGATGTGTTTCTGATCAAACCTCTGAAAAGCCCTGACTGTGCTCTGAACCGGACGTCCAGACGTCTAACATATAACGTCCTACAGAGGACAGAATATATATATATATCTCCTTCAGAATGATAGTGATAATATATAATACTTGATACAGTTGTTTACAGATCTCATCACCTCACATTAATTTAATTGTAAATATAAACAGTTCAACAGACTCCTTTCAGAACTGATGTGTGATAGGTGAGGGTCTCTCATTACCTGATCTACAGCTGAACTCTCTTTTCTGTACAGATCTGTCCACTGAAAACATTGGTGAATCCCTCATCGATCAGTTCATGAGGCTTACTGAACAGTTGGGCTTCAAGATAGTGACTTTAAACCAGGAAATTAAAAAACATGAAAGTATTAAAAAATTACTATCAGCTGAATAACAGCAAAAGCGCAGATGAGTCTTTCGGCAGTAATATTACGGATGTGTTATATTACTGTAGTAATATATGCATGTCTGTATTATGTAACACACGTGTACAGTCTTTCAACTGTAACACCGAAGCGTTAATCTCATCAGTGTGTAAATCTTTCGACAGGTCTTTTGCGGAGAGCTTCCACAGCTTGTGTCCAGAGAAGCGCTGGGTGACGAAGCTGAGCTCGGCGGGTCTGATCTACCTTCACTTCGGCAGACGTGTTCTGGAGCAGCTGACGCAGCTGAAGCAGCACGAGCCGCAGCTGGAGGTGCTTTATGACAAGGTCAGTTCACGCTCGCCCTTCTCCAGCACACAGGAGCGCTGCCTGACGCCGTGCCTCTGTTCCAGGTCTATGAGAACTTGGTGCAGGAGGTGGATGCGGTGGATAACGGGATCAGTCAGTGTGACGGAGAGGTGCGTTACTCCATCAGCACCACCCTCAGCGCTCGCGTCGCCCACCTCAACCCTCGCTGGAACAGCACACACCAGGACACTGAGGTTAACCAAGCGCTCCCCACACACCTCTTCACACACTTTACACCATCAGACCAGCTCTTTAAATTCTCCTAAACACACTCTTTATAATCAGCAGGTTTTGATATTAGAATAAAACTGCATGTTGTTGAGGGAGCGGTGTTGTGATAACATCCTGTGAACAAATTTTATAAATATTTCAGCCTTTAGACCATTTTTCTAGGGATGTCAAAATCATAATGGATGATGTATTTTATATGAAATTGGTCTAAACACAAACCACAGATTGAGTTCCTCTGGCCGCTGTTACACCTCAGTTCTTGATTCTCAGTTCTGATTGGTTGACTTTATCTGATGTTTTTGGGAACCAGCTTACATCGTCTTTTAAAAGTGACCCGTATACATTATCTGCATTTACATTATACACTTGGCGAAACAACACAAGGTAGACGTACTGAGCCGGAAACAGGGTTGCCAGGTCTGCAACATAAAACCAGCCCAATTGCTAATCATAGCTAGCCGCTTTAACCCTTAATCACTGTTTGGGGTCATTTTGACCCCACTGGACTTTTACTTCATTTTTTAAAAGTGTTACCTTCATCTCAGGGGCATGAAATGAAAAATGTTTTACACCGTTTAAGGTGTTTGGGGTCAAAATGTCCCCACATTGAAAAAAAATAAAAGTAAATCCATTATAAATCTGAAATTTTCTACATATAAACCAAGGTCTGGTCCTAGAGCATAAATAAAAAGTAGAACGAACTTTCTATTTCATAAACACACGCACACACACACGCACACGCACACACAGACACACAAATGTATGTGACTGCAACAGAGAGCATTTTTACAGAAATTGGCAAATAAAATAAACAAAACTGGCATAAATTAAAAACAAATTACATTTAAATCAAGGTCTGGTCCTAGAGCATAAACACAAAGTGGAACGAACTTTCTATCTCATACACACACACACACACACACACACACACACAAACAAACAAACACAAACACACAAATGTATGTGACTGCAACAGAGAGCATTTTTATAGAAATTGGCGTATAAAATCAACTAAACTGGCATAAATCTGAAAAATGTCACATATGCAACATGGAACAAGCATGTTCCATAATTGTTGATAAATAATTTTCTGAAATAAATAGTATGTGATTACAGTCATGTCATAGTGGTGACTTGTAATGTTTCTGCAAATGTATGTATTATAATTTGCAAAAGCAGATCATTCAAAATATATCAGACAACAACAACAAACTCTAACTTTGACAAAAATACAGATTTTTTTTTTATGTTTTTCAAAATGTTTAAATATATATTCACAAAATATATATATCATAAAGTTGTGAGGAGAAATTTGCTCAAGAAATGAAGTGAAAATGAATGAGTCTCTATGGACCACTATTGGATGCATGTGGTCATTGCACTTTAATTCCTTAACTAGAAGAAAAAAAGTTTTTCGACTAACCTCCAGATGGCAGTATTCTATCCCTAACACACAGAGCAATGTCCAAAAACTATTTAGATTTAATTAAGATAATCATTTAAGTGATTTTTTTATTTAAAAAAAATCATATTTCATGTGTCAGTTTTTGGCCTAGTTATGTAATTGTGCAGTAAATAGGTAAAAAAAGTCAAAATTTCCACAAAAACACATCGCTCTTTAAATGTTTGGGGTCAATCTGACCCTAAACATCTTAAGTGTTATCCTTTTTTTTAACAGTGATTAAGGGTTAACACAAGTGTAAAAGTAGCCTAATTCTGCAGGAAGACCGCGGATTGGCAACACTGGCCAGAAAAGTCACCATCAGTCGCGCCCTCATTTCTTCAGTGACCTGTGACTGACAGAATATCCCATCTGTCCACTTACATGGCAGATGCCAATGTACTCGATTCATATCAGATATATTTCCACATGAGGCCTGAATCCGATCGGAGAATATCAGAATCCAGGGGTTTTTCCTGAAATGTAATAGGTTACAGATTACAAATTACTCTATTTAAAGTGTAATAAGTAGTGTAACTTTTCAATTACTTTATAAAAAGTAAAGTTACTGACTACATTTGATTACTTTTTAATTACTTTTAAGTTTCTAATAGATATTTTCAACTAAACTATTTCCAAACATTTATAACAGGCAGGGTTAACCTTATAGTAGTACTCTGTTTACTGTTAGAATTTCAAAACCTTTCATCACTTGAGTTAAGATCATATTTATTTAATTTTAAAGCACAGCCATCACAAAACCAGAGTTCATAACAAAAAAAAAAAAATGGTTTAATACTGTTTTAGGATTCAACTATTTGCATAGCTATAACAGGACACACTGGCAAGTAACAGTGCCTTGGGAAAAAAAAAAAACTTAAAGCATATAAATAAACCCAAATAGGCAATAAAGCAGTTATTAAAACAATTATTAATAACCGTTAATAACAGAAAAAAACACTGGTGTCTCATAGCCATCAATGTAATTAGGGAAAGACAATGGTGATACTGGTGACAAAGTGTGCATTATAAAGCAAATGAGGCATCTTTTCAAATAGCTTTGTCTTGAGGCTAAGCAAAGTAGGAATTAAAAATCCTAGGTAACATTTGCTTTCACCCTGGAGAATGTCAGTGGCAACAGCTAGAGGCTTCAGAACCTCTGTGTTTAAGGAATGCAGACTCTTGTGGATGAAGCCTTGGCACATCAAGTTTATCACAGATCTCCCTCAGCTTTTCTTCTGGGAGCCCTGCAAGTTTTGTGATAGCCCTGACCTCTGAGTTCCATCTTGTGTCTGATGGGACGGTAAAATGCATATTGGCAATCTCCTGAATCACAGTTCTTGTTTTGAATCCTGTATTCTGCATGGATTTAATTTAGTTTTGCTGCAACTGCATCATAGGTGTGTCGTCCTTTGAGACGTGTGCGTGCCAATGCTGCAGAATGTCTCTCCAGCGTGTCTTTGTCAATCCAAAACTGCGGTTTTGTGCTGACCAAATGTCTGCTGTCGTGCAGACAGTGTCCACATTAATGAGCTTGGAGATGACAGATTCCTTCATTACAGCAAACTCTCTGTCAATGCGCTGCATCAGAGTTTTTCGGCACATTACTTTCTTCCCGCCATTGATCCCCTCAATCAATCTTTTGAAGGATGGCTGCTCCACCAATGAAAAGCACTGTACATCATCAATCAGAAAGTGAACACCAGTTGGTTCACACGTTGCTGTGACACGCTAAGCCCTGATTCTATCCTTGCTTGCTTCAAAGGGGGTTGTGAAGCCAAAAGGGTAGAGGAGCCTGCCGATGCATCTTCCATCACATCAGACTGACTCGATGTTGTGTCTTGCATCAATAAAGTTCTTGGGTGTTTCCTCTAAAAAAACAGAGATGGTTATTTTTAGTTATATTTAAGAGAAAACACATTTCTAGACCATTATACTGTAGTAAAAAAATGTTTTTTCTGAATCGGCACACAATTTTTTTTACCACTATTTGTGTGTGAAGGGAAAACATTACACCATATAATAGGTATATATATTTATATAATATGATAGGTAAAAATTGATAGCCTGAATGCACTGTAAGTCGCTTTGGATAAAAGCGTCTGCTAAATGCATAAATTTAATTTAATTTAATTTTTAATTAAATTTAATTTAAAATTTAATATAAGGCCTAATATTTATTTCTCACTAACAGAAGCAAAGGTAGATTCTAGTTTCATACTGCCAAATCCAAACACACTTCCCCAGTGTAGCTGTCATAAAATCCATGGCACTGTTTTTTTTTTTTTTGTATGTTACATTCCATCTAAAACATTTAGACTCAATGACCAATTGGGGTGTTTTACTAGATAATAGCTCTATTTTGCAAGACAGAATGGGACAAACTAATTGAGAGATTTGTCCACTAGGTGGCACATAGAGCACGTCATGGAGGCAGCCATCCTGTATCGGCGCCAGCGAGTAAATAGGTAAATACCTTTGCTTCTGTTAGTGAGGTTGTCATCATTCAAATCATAAGTCACTTTTCAGGTGAAAATCACACAGTAGTCTAAGGACTAATTTTACAAACGACACTCAAAATTAAAATGGGTTAACTTAGTGGTAAAATTGCTTTTGCCAGATGAGTCTGTTGGTGCCCTGAATTTCAGAACTCCATGACTTTGTGAGTCAGTTATATTAGATTTGACATTACCAACACATTTTCAAGGAGAAAAAATGTGAGATGTATATTTTCTGTCAAAGGGTTTTTTGATGTAATTTTGTTTGAAGTGTGTATGTTGAAGGTTGGTTGATTTATGGATGATTTTTGATTGTTTTGTTTAATGGTTGTTAATTTCGTTAACGAAGACGACGATGAAAAATATTCATTAACAAACATTTTTTCTGTGACTAAGATGAGACGTTGACGAGCTAAAAATAATATCTGATGACGAAATTATGACAATTTATGCCGCATTTTCGTTGACTAGACGAGACTGGACTATAATGTTATTTGAGGACTACCGGACATTCAAAATGCATCCTATAGGCTACTGGAGCCACAATTCGTTGTCGATTAACTTAAAGTTAGTGAAGGCGGGATAGGTGGAATCGTGCTGATCGAAGTGTTCTCTCTTGTTTATCGTGTTCTCTAATGTTTATCGTGTAGAGTATCTCACATAAATACAGTAGGTTATGGATTAAGTGAACGTGAACAGGTGGGTGAAAACTGAACGTGTGTCAGTATTTCATGCATGCCTTCCGTCTTAAAAGGACAGCATTCCAAATTAAATACCTATCTGTCATTAATGTTAACCAACAAAAAGATGTTAAATGTATACATGTTAAGTAAACCTAATGTATCTGAAAAAATTGTATCTCTATTGTATTTGTCTTATGTGCTTCTTTTAAAAAAAAATATATCTATATATAAATATATATATATATATATATATATATATATATACGTGTGTTACAGGTCCTTCTAAAAAAATTAGCATATTGTGATAAAAGTTCATTATTTTCCATAATGTAATGATAAAAATTAAACTTTCATATATTTTAGATGTCATTGCACACCAACTGAAATATTTCAGGTCTTTTATTGTTTTTAATACTGATGATTTTGGCATACAGCTCAAGAAAAACCAAAAATTCCTATCTCAAAAAATTAGCATATCATGAAAAGGTTCTCTAAACGAGCTATTAACCTAATCATCTGAATCAACTAATTAACTCTAAACACCTGCAAAAGATTCCTGAGGCTTTTAAAAACTCCCAGCCTGGTTCACTACTCAAAACCGCAATCATGGGTAAGACTGCCGACCTGACTGCTGTCCAGAAGGCCATCATTGACACCCTCAAGCGAGAGGGTAAGACACAGAAAGAAATTTCTGAACGAATAGGCTGTTCCCAGAGTGCTGTATCAAGGCACCTCAGTGGGAAGTCTGTGGGAAGGAAAAAGTGTGGCAAAAAAACGCTGCACAACGAGAAGAGGTGACCGGACCCTGAGGAAGATTGTGGAGAAGGACCGATTCCAGACCTTGGGGGACCTGCGGAAGCAGTGGACTGAGTCTGGAGTAGAAACATCCAGAGCCACCGTGCACAGGCGTGTGCTTTTGAACCAGAAAACAGCGGCAGAAGCGCCTGACCTGGGCTACAGAGAAGCAGCACTGGACTGTTGCTCAGTGGTCCAAAGTACTTTTTTTTTTTTCGGATGAAAGCAAATTTTGCATGTCATTCGGAAATCAAGGTGCCAGAGTCTGGAGGAAGACTGGGGAGAAGGAAATGCCAAAATGCCTGAAGTCCAGTGTCAAGTACCCACAGTCAGTGATGGTCTGGGGTGTCATGTCAGCTGCTGGTGTTGGTCCACTGTGTTTTATCAAGGGCAGGGTCAATGCAGCTAGCTATCAGGAGATTTTGGAGCACTTCATGCTTCCATCTGCTGAAAAGCTTTATGGAGATGAAGATTTCGTTTTTCAGCACGACCTGGCACCTGCTCACAGTGCCAAAACCACTGGTAAATGGTTTTACTGACCATGGTATTACTGTGCTCAATTGGCCTGCCAACTCTCCTGACCTGAACCCCATAGAGAATCTGTGGGATATTGTGAAGAGAGAAGTTGAGAGACGCAAGACCCAACACTCTGGATGAGCTTAAGGCCGCTATCGAAGCATCCTGGGCCTCCATAACACCTCAGCAGTGCCACAGGCTGATTGCCTCCATGCCACGCCGCATTGAAGCAGTCATTTCTGCAAAAGGATTCCCGACCAAGTATTGAGTGCATAACTGAACATAATTATTTGAAGGTTGACTTTTTTTGTATTAAAAACACTTTTCTTTTATTGGTCGGATGAAATATGCTAATTTTTTGAGATAGGAATTTTGGGTTTTCATGAGCTGTATGCCAAAATCATCAGTATTAAAACAATAAAAGACCTGAAATATTTCAGTTGGGTGTGCAATGAATCTAAAATATATGAAAGTTTAATTTTTATCATTACATTATGGAAAATAATGAACTTTTTCACAATATGCTAATTTTTTGAGAAGGACCTGTATATATACAATAGTAGTAATAATAATAATTTATAAGTTGCTCCTTTTTCACTACTGTTAAAGGGATAGTTCACCCAAAAATGAAAATTCTCATAATTTATTCAAGTTTTTCCAAATTCAGTCCTTGATTCAAATTTCTCATAAGCGTAATTGATTTGGTCTAAAGAGAGAAGAATTAATGATTATTTTAGTTTGAAGACTACATATAGCTACCAAAATAAATTTCGGTAACTACAGTTTGGCTAAAACTATTGACTACAAGTAATGACTAAAAGATGACAAAAATGCAATGACTTTTCGTTGACTAAAACTATGAAAGACTCAAATGACTAAAATGTGACAAAGACTATTAAGCATTTTCGTCTCAAGATAAAGACTAAGACTAAATCAAAAATGCCTGCCAAACTTAACACTGTCTTGAATACACTGTGGGGTAGGTGAACGCGTTGGCGTTTGGTGTTTTTTTTTTTTTTTTTTTTTTTTCGTTTTTTTCTCCACATTGCAGCTATAGTAAATCGACTGACTACTCCATCACTTTTTATTATACAGAAACGAGTAATACATCATTCAAAATTAAAGGCTCTGTTTTTATTTCTGTACACTCACAATAATGACAAAAACTATATTATTTTATAAAATAAAGAAAGGCTAAGTTACGTACCTGCAGATGCTTCCTCAGGTTCGACATTGAAGCCTTTGATGTCGAAAGCATTTTAGCTGCTGGCAAACAAATTTTGCACTGTAATGTTGTATTTGCGCCCTTATCGGACTTCAGGATAAAATAATTTTTAAATTTCCAGCACTGAAATGCATTCTTATCACTCGCCATGGTGGCAACTCTCAGACAGCTTGTAGTCTAAAGCTTTTAGCGGCGATATGGATTAACGTAATTGGTAGACGTGGTGCGCCGCAAATTCAAACCAGAGAACCAATCAAAAGCATCAGAATAGCAGTGTTAACAAATTCTAGCCACAAATTAATATTATTCAACATATCCTAGGTTTTTAAAGAAAATATTCAGATGTAACCCTATTTGTAATCTTTAATATTTTCATAAGTAACTGTAATTTAATTACACATTTTTTTCTCAGTAACTGTAACGAATTAATGTTAAATTTATTTTGTAATTAAATTACGTAACGCCGTTACATGTAACTAGTTACTCCCCAACACTGGTTATATCTGATCTGTGCCACACGGCAGGAACTGAGTCACTTAAACCTTGTACCATGTAGAATTGGAATAGATGCTTAGTGTAAAGTTCAGCTGAATAGCATACATTTCTTTAATCATATAAAGAATATTGCTTGAATATGAAACTTTTACATCACAGGAGGGCTTCCAGAAAGCGCTGGCTCTTGTAGGAGCTGAGTTCAAGGACCGTTTGGATTACTACATGAAGGCCTGGCTCCCGGCGAGAGAGATCGTGCAGCAAGCTGTTCAGACCAGATATCAGGTGATTAATATCTCCAGGTTTTCAGTCTGGAGGCTCTAATGTGAAGGATTCACCTGTAAGAGGGTCTTTATTTAAAACCAGCTCTAACCCACTGGTTCTGTAGTGCCAGCGCTGCACATATCACACGCCTCCTGACTCTCAGCATAGTTTTAGTTTAGACAAGAGTGCAAAAAGCAGACAATAAAGAGACTAGATAAGAATTACAGTAAGAAGGGTGTAAAGACTTTATAAAAAGACTGGTCAAATAATGAAAACTTTAAAAAGTGCATTTATTTGATTTGATCGAGGTCCGTGTGAGTAATACAAGATGGAGAAGAACAGTCAAAAAACAAATAAAGACCGCTTCACATGCTCAGCGTCTGTGACCAGCATACATTGCACATGCTACTGTAGTTCAGAGAGAGTCTCTCCAGCTGAAAACTGGATCTGCTCAACTTGTATAATATGTTAAATCAGTAACCCATCAGACTCCAGCCAGTGTTCTTGCTCAAAGTGACCCAGTTTTGGAGAAACTAGTTGTGGTGAAGGTCTGGTGTTGAGTTTTGTCCCGTGCAGGTGGATCCGAGCGGGGAGATCGTGCTGCTGGCTCAGGGAGGCTGTCCCTGGAAAGAGCATCTGTTTGCGCTGGAGAAGGAGCTGAAGGTGGACGTGCCCATCAAGTTTGTGCTGTACACAGATCAGAGTGGACACTGGAGAGTCCAGTGTGTCCCGGCCGGACTCAACACCTTCCAGAACAGGTGACTTCTCCTGCCCGAGTGAAACTCTGTCATACAGAGACCATCAGCGAACGGCTTCCAAGTATATTGTGACGTAAGATGTGAAAGACTTTGATGTCTTTGAGTGTAGTAACTGAAGGCTTCACAGATGGTTTGTTGTGTTCACTGTTACCGGTTATAAATTCATTGCATTGTGTAACTGTGGCTCAGGCCGAAAGCTGACAATGATTCATTGTTCATCAAGATTTCTGCTGGTCATGTGACGTGTCTCTAGATTGAGTCTTCTGGAGGAATGGCGTGGGGTCCGGGACGAGGCCCTGTCCGAGCTGAGCGGGATTCCCGGCTGTATCTTCGTCCACGCCAGCGGCTTCATCGGGGGTAACCGGACACAGGAGGGAGCGCTGGAGATGGCCAAGAGAACGCTGCAGACCGCACCCAGACCTTTACTCAACTGACGAATAAATACAACACCTTTTGTGTTGGTATTCATGTTTTTGTTTGTATTCACTATGAAAAATACATAATTTTACAGAGATATTGTGGATTATTTGCTAGATTTCTTTCTGCATCCTGTGGAAGGATTGAATTTCACATCAAGATCAGGAGGAGAGCTGGACTAGACATCTACGGTGATCTTTTTATACAGAATACTCACCTTGTTCTTGGCCTAACAAATGAACAGATTGGTCATGTCAACAGACAGTTAATAACAGACCTTAGTCAGGGTAGAGCCATGTTTAGCATTGGACAGGAATGAAAATGAGACTGTGATAGAAATGCAGTGCCTTCAGTGAATTGTACTGTTGTTTAACAGTATACTGGCAAAAGGTCTATGCCTCACAGCCGCCTTTTCATTCTCAAGGCATTTAACCTGTTATTGGTCTATTGGTATCTTTACTCCTTGATGCGCTTAAAGGGAAACCACAAAGAATGATTTGTATGTAACTAAATAGTAATCTTGAACTTTACCCACAGCAGTTGTACTGGCATGTACCAGACTGTTCATTTCTTACCGAGACCTGTTTTCATTTTTGGTAAAGTGTGCTTTTTCTGGTTCTTCTAAGTGTTAGACACACATCTTTCATGGCTGTGACATTTAGTGTTTCAATAGTAAGTTTTGCTTTTGCTCCTCCTTTCCTTGAACACTTTGTAGCAAATTAGCTCAAAGGGGAAATGCATATAATTTATATCAGCTGCCAGAACTGTAGCAGAATTAATGACAATCAACTAATCTGTTTGTTCAGTGAACATTCAGTGTAACTTAAGAAAATATCTTTCTTACAGTACTAATGCATTCGATCGTGTAGCAAGATCGGGGCTCATTAAAGGGACTTTGTTTGCTAGTAGTGACCACAGAAACCAAACTCATGTAATTGTGCACAAAAGTTTTATCAGCTAAAACACTCAACACATAACTGGTCTAAAGTCAAGTCAAGTCACCTTTATTTATATAGCGCTTTAAACCAAACAGATTGCGTCAAAGCAACTGAACAACATTAATTAGGAAAACAGTGTCAATAATGCAAAATGACAGTTAAAGGCAGTTCATCATTGAATTCAGTGATGTCATCATTCAGCTCAGTTCAGTTTAAATAATATCTGTGCAATCAAGTCAACGATATCGCTGTAAATGAAGTGTCCCCAACTAAGCAAGCCAGAGGCGACAGCGGCAAGGAACCAAAACTCCATCAGTGACAGAATGGAGAAAAAAACCTTGGGAGAATCCAGGCTCAGTTGGGGGGCCAGTTCTCCTCTGACCAGACGAAACCAGCAGTTCAATTCCAGGCTGCAGCAAAGTCCGATTGTGCAGAAGAATCATCTGGTTCCTGTGGTCTTGTCCCGGTGGTCGTCTGAGACAAGGTCTTTACAGGGGATCTGTCTCTGGGTCTCTAGTCCTGGTCTCCGCTGTCTTTCAGGGCTGTAAAGGTCTTTTCTAGGTGCTAATCCACCATCTGGTCTGGATACGTACTGGATCCGGGTGAATGCAGTGACCCTCTGACTTGGGTACAGACTGGATCTGGTGGCTACGGTGACCTCGGAATAAGAGAGAAACAGACTAATATGAGCATAGATGCCATTCTTCTAACGATGTAGCAAGTACATCGGGTGTTATGGGAAGTGTTCCCTGTTCCGGTTTACCTAATTAATGCAGCCTAAAAATCCTTTAACGGATTTGGATATTAGAAGTGTATTAGTATGTTATGTGTAAGCCAGGTTAAAGAGATGGGTCTTTAATCTAGATTTAAACTGCAAGAGTGTGTCTGCCTCCCGAACAATGTTAGGTAGGTTATTCCAGAGTTTAGGCGCTTAATAGGAGAAGGATCTGCCGCCCGCAGTTGACTTTGATATTCTAGGTATTATCAAATTGCCAGAGTTTTGAGAACGCAGCGGACGTGGAGGACTATAATGTAACAAGAGCTTGTTCAAATACTGAGGTGCTAAACCATTCAGGGCTTTATAAGTAATAAGCAAGATTTTAAAATCTATACGATGTTTGATAGGGAGCACACACACACACAGGGAAGTGAGTGAATTAAACTTAAAGGAGCTGTCCTGCATCTGGTTGTTAGTTGTGGCTTGGAGGAAGTTCACAGACAGGGTTCTGCTGGGGATTGTTGCTCGTGTTGTACAGGTACTGTAAATCACCTTTGTTTTCTCTTTATGGACCTGTGCCACACATGCTTCTCAAATCCTCAATCAGCCAATAAGGTTTTGATAGATTGTTGTGTAAACTGTGGTCTGTTTGTACACCGTTAATTGGACTAGCTATCAGCCCATTGATCCCTTAGATCCTGACGTGGCACTGAGCACTTTTCCATATCAAAGGCTGTTTTTATAAAAATGAATGTTGGTGTGCACACATTTTATAAATGTTGCCACTGATGTTGTGTTTGGCAGATCTTGAATTTTGTTTGATTACTTGCTTCCACTGAGCCGGGTCCTTTTCTCTACCTGAGTTGCTTTGATATCGTTTTCTCTTTCTCCTTCCACTGATGTTTTTGAGGGCTGTAGAAAGAAATATCTTTTATTAATGGTGGACAAAATACTGTGCCAGAAGAGGGCACTGAACAAGTCATAAAAGAAGTCTTGTTTGAAAAGAAACACTGAGAACAATGTTGTGTTGTGGAAAAACCTGAGGATTCAGTGGGATCTTCACCTAGGGCTTTCCCAGCACTGATTCAGTAGAGCGCCATGGTCCTAAAAACAGAATGTGAGGCTCAAAAAAGGCTGTGCATCAAAGAAGCTAAAAAGGACTCTGATTTAGTTCTGTACGACAGATAGCAGAAGCTAGAGATTACAGTTTATGTTTAAATATGGATATTTTTCTTACACAAATGCATCGAATCACTTCAGAAGGTCTTTATTAACCCCTGGAGCCATGTGGAGCACTTTTTATGATGGATTTGTGCACTTCATTCCCTTTGAAATAGCCACATAATGCCACAAAAAGGACTTCTCTCCATTAAATCCATAGACAAACCTCTCCATAAACGAACATGTCCCTAGGACATTGTGTGTATTATTACTGTTTTTGTGTTGTATACTGTTCATGCATGATTTATGATTGAATTATTAGCTCATGTGACCTTACCACTCTTATCAGGCAATTGAGTCCGCTTCCAAAAAAAACTTCTTCCTGCCTGAAACACACCATTCACATTTGTCAAGCCAAACGCAGGGGGTGTGACCTCTGCAGAACTTGAAAGGCATCAATGACCTCAAATACATCCATGACCCTAGCACTTGCTCTCTTCTGGTTGCTGTTATTGTGGAGAAGACTGAAGGCAGGAGACATCCAGTCCCCGGCAGGACCTCGAAACTACAAGAAGTCATGTTGCAACTTTCCACCACCATCAAACTATTGAACCATCAAATGCATCCAGATGATCGTTCAGTGGTGAAGGCTACGCAAGTAGATTTGACTGAACTGAACAGAGGGTTAGCATAGGCTGTGGACCCCGTGTTAGCAGAGTGCTGATGGATCTGTTCAGGTGGCTGAATGACTGATGAGATGCTCTGTCTGGAGTGCTTACAGCAGCTGTGACTTTTGATATTAACCTCCCTTCTGTTCAGGGACTCATTATTCCATTTCTGTTTGTCAAATACCTGTGAAACTTGTTCAGTTTGTCTCAGTTGTTGAAACTTTTTGTGTTCATACACATATTTACACGTTAAGAAACTAGCTGGAAATAAAAGCAGTTGAATGTGAGAGGAGTTTAGATTGACAAGAAGAGTATCGAATGAAGTTTACAAGGGATTCTGTTCATGTACTGTTGCCAGTTCCTGGTTCCATCCTTTAAGTGAAGTTTAGACGTATGTGATAAGAATGAATGGCAAAGAAGTAAATGAAGTTTCCTCAAGTATCTGCTGGTCTAGCACTGCCCGAACAGAGTCCATCAAACCATGCAAATGACCCCCCAGCCCAAAACAAAGACCTGTGCCCCATCTCAAGCTTCATGTGGGTGACCAAGCATTGTGACCAATCAAGCACATCAATGCAGTGGCCTGTCAGATGCATTTAGTTGTAAAACTTACAGCAAAATGAGTTGTTTTGAAAGCAAATGTAGTTGACCCAGTCCTGTGCTTGACTGCAGTAGTGGGCAGTCGAGTGACTGCATACAGCAGTGAATGGCCAGGGATTGTGCATCTGCTGCTTGTTTTGATGGACAGCTGAAGATAACGTGCACTAGATGTTTTCAGACGGTATTATCTGGATGTTATCTGTGATGAAAGCTAGAACACGGATGTGTGAACTCTTTGGTCAGAAGGTTTGTTCAGCTGTTTAGTATGTCTCATTGGGTTTGTGCATGGACCGACTGGATTGCTGTCTGTGATGTTATTTTACAGCATTTGTCTGTGTCCTCTCTTGGAGGAATTGTCGTTTATGGAACCGCCTTAGCCCCGATTGATTATTTCAAGTCAGGTTTTGGACTTTAATCCCCACTTTTCTTAATGCACTTTATAAAACAGTTCTCTACTGTACAAATAACTTCTCAAAGCATCAATGCAGGGGTAACTCTTCCTTAAGCTCTACATTAGAGAATTGGCATTTCATTGCTAAAGTTCTGCCTATAGTGACCAGGGGCTTCATTCCAAAATCCACACCAATGTTCAGATTTATAAGAACACTTTTTTAATGTGAAAAGAGCTCGGGGTCTAAGCAGGCATCCTCACTTTGCCTTGTGGCAGAGTCGTAGTACTGCAGGTATTTTGAAATTAAGCCATTTTTGCCAATTTCTGACTGCTGCTCTTTTATATGCTAGTGACATTATTAAAGTGGTGTTTACAAGGTGGAGATCTGAAACCATTTAGTTATACACAATTTCAAGATTTCACATTTGGAAGAGAGACAGAAGCCGCGAGAGCTTTCCAATATGCGCGCCACTGGGTGGCGTCTGTACTTCCCGGTCAGAGAGCACCTGTCCATTGAAAGCTCACTATCCAATCAGAGTAGATCACTGTTAAGCCCGCCCCCACCAGAGGTTTGTGTCAAAACACCAAACGAAAAGCTGCGAAACGTAAGCGAAATCTGTGGCAATGCATTCAGAATCCACGATTAGTGAAAACGAATCTTTGAAAAACATTAACAAAGAATGAAGCATATTTGAAGAGCCTATTAAATTTGTGCGACTGAGTTCATTTTTTTGTTTTTTCATTTTCATTGTGTTTTTCTTCTTTTGTAATGGCATATTTTTGATAGTTTCTGAAAAAGTTACGTTCAGTTTTATAAAGTTTCGTTCATTTTTATAGAAGCAAATGTAATTCCATATTTCCTCTGGACTCTAATGGATTCTGAAATGCCACTTTTAACTGTCTTTCAAAGATATTCCACAAGGTGTCAGGATTTCTCTCGTCTGTATCAGTAAGTCCACAAGTATCATGTATCTGTGTGTCCAGTGCATCTACATATTATTATTTTTTTCTCACTTCTCTGGTAAGGTAATTTTGAGTACTACACTCTCATTTGACGACATTATTTGCTGTCTGTGAGTCTACTGTGTCACACCGGCTCAAACAACAGCTATAACATGCTCTTTTCTAAACCCACACAGGTGTCTGGAGTGGGCTTTTTAGTTAGTACTCAAGAGCATGTTAACAGATTCAACAAGCAGCATATTTACATTTTACTCCAGTCTCAGGAAATCATGCTGCTCATCGCCAAAGTCTGCTGCCATGAAATAGAACCAGACAATGTACCTTATGGAGAGACTCACGGTTATTTTAGGAAAAAATGTAACAAGTTCTAGAAAAAGCATGTATACACAGGTGCTGGCCATATAATTAGAATATCATCAAAAAGTTTATTTATTTTATTAATTACATTCAAAAAATGAAACTTGTATATTATATTCATTCATTACACACAGAATGATATATTTCAAATGTTTATTTCTTTTAATTTTGATGATTATAACTGACAACTAAGGAAAATTACAAATTCAGTATCTCAGAAAATTAGAGTATAACTTAAGACCAATACAAAGAAAGGATTTTTAGAAATCTTGGCCAACTAAAAAGTATAAAATTGAAAAGTATGAGCATGTACAGCACTCAATACTTAGTTGGGGCTCCTTTTGCCTGAATTACTGCAGCGATGTGGCGTGGCATGGTGTCGATCAGTCTGCGGCACTGCTCAGGTGTTATGAGAGCCCAGGTTGCTCTGATAGTGGCCTTCAGCTCTTCTGCATTCTTGGGTCTGGCATATCACATCTTCCTCTTCACAATACACCATAGATTTTCTCTGGGGTTAAGGTCAGGCGAGTTTGCTGGCCAATTAAGATCAGGGATACCATGGTCCTTAAACCAGGTACTGGTAGCTTTGGCACTGTGTGAAGGTGCCAAGTCCTGTTGGAAAATGAAATCTGCATCTCCATAAAGTTGGTCAGCAGCAAAAGCATGAAGTGCTCTAAAACTTCCTGGTATACGGCTGTGTTGACCTTGAACCTCAGAAAACACAGTGGACAAACACCAGCAGATGACATGGCACCCCAAACCATCACTGACTGTGGAAACTTTACACTGGACCTCAAGCAACGTGGACTGTGTGCCTCTCCTCTCTTCCTCCAGACTCTGGGACCCTGATATCCAAAGGAAATGCAAAATTTACTTTCATCAGAGAACATAACTTTGGACCAATCAGCAGCAGTCCAGTCCTTTTTGAAGCGAGATGCTTCTGACGCTGTCTGTTGTTCAAGAGTGACTTGACACAAGGAATGCGACAGCTGAAACCCATGTCTTGCATACGTCTGTGTGTAGTGATTCTTGAAGTACTGACTCCAGCTGTAGTCCAGTCTTTGTGAATATCCCCCACATTTTTGAATGGGTTTTGTTTCACAATCCTCTCCAGGGTGCGGTTATTCCTGTTGCTTATACATTTTTTTCTACCACATCTTTTCCTTCCCTTCGCCTCTCTATTAATGTGCTTGGACACAGAGCTCTGTGAACAGCCAGCCTCTTTTGCAATGACCTTTTGTGTCTTAACCTCCTTGTGCAAGGTGTCAATGGTCGTCTTTTGGACAACTGTCAAGTCAGCAGTCTTCCCCATGATTGTGTAGCCTACAGAACTAGACTGAGAGACCATTTAAAGGCCTTTGCAGGTGTTTTGAGTTAATTAGCTGATTAGAGTGTTACACCAGGTGTCTTCAATATTGAACCTTTTCACAATATTCTAATTTTCTGAGATACTGAATTTGGTATTTTCCTTAGTTGTCAGTTATAAACATCAAAATTAAAAGAAATAAACATTTGAAATATATCAGTCTGTCTGTAATGAATAAATATAATATACAAGTTTCACTTTTTGAATGGAATTAGTGAAATAAATCAACTTTTTGATGATATTCTAATTATATGACCAACACCTGTATACCATTTGGAAAAGTGGTATATTTTATATCAAGGTGTATGCTGAAAATGTTCTGTGACCGGACATTGTAACACCCATGATGGCCTTTTGTTCTTTGTTTTTAGTAATAAAAACATTCAGCTTCGTCTTTTGGTGCACTGCTCTTTAAAAATTTGTGATAAAAATATGCTACTGTTCCCAGGTTCACGTCAAGAGAGATGAAACAGCCCTCCTGCAGTATAAAGACGGGGGACGCAGCCCTGGCACCCGGTCAGGTGATGCTCAACCACACCTAAACTGGGTGATGTTTAGATCCTTGAGTCTGGTGGAGTCTGAAGAGAACTATAGTCAAAGCAGCAGTCTCTCAGTGTCCTGTGAGTAGTGACAGGCTGTTGCCTGTTGTCTGCACTGAGGCAAATTCATTATCTGTGTTCACTTTAATTGATGGCAGAAGTTGCCAAACAAGGAGAGCTACAGTAAGGTTTTATACACCAGTGGTTTGATGTCTTTTTAATAGACCGCTTGGCTACAAAGGTGTCCATACTCAAAGTTCAAAGTAATCGGATAAATGTCGATGAGGCCAGCAACCGGAGAGTTGTCAGTCCTTTATCTCTGAGCTCTATCTGTGTTTGCTTGTGAACTACATTGAAGATGACTGAGGTGAACGCTCAGAAGAGGTGGGAGGGATTATCCAGCTCGGAGAAGCAGTGTCCCAGTAGAGGATCAGTGATTTTGGTGTCACACCAGATGATGCTACGTGAAAACACACTTTTGTTGGATCCTTTTGATGAATGGGAAAGACTATAGTCAGTCCACATAGTCTTGGTCAACCAGAGAGCGTTGAGGTCCTTGGAACTTTATGCCAGGGATGAGGAGAATAGTGCACTGGATCTCAGACTATTTGCTTCAGTCTTTCTGGAACATTTGAACAATGATCGTTCTGTCTTCTTGTTCTGCTTCTACTGTACATCATAGTTCGTACTTAAGGTAGAATTATACAGTGTGTTATCTATGTGACATTACTTGTCACTCTAATATCTTCATTGACTCACAAGGGCATGCTATAAAATCATAATCACAGGAAGAACCACTAAAAATATACCAAAATTATTTATTTACAAGAAATTATTCTGTGTTGTTGCTACAGTAAAAAGTAATAGAAAAAACAGAGCACAAATGTTGAACTTTACTAAACATAAAGACACTAACCAGACAGACAGACCATACTGTGTGCACTACTGCACAATGTATTATTTATACACAGATGTATTATCTGAAATGTTATGACTGTCATAATGAACTATTTGACTTAAGCTGTTATCCTGTTATTTTTTTCTTATTTTCCAAGAAAACAAAGACAAAATAAATCAACCCACCTCTGTAACCCAATACTGTATAACTCAACAGATGTACTATCCTTTTATTTTAGCAAAAAAATCAACAAATGTAAAAAGCAATAAACGCAACCAAGATGGGTTGATGCGCTCTTACCCTATGATTAAGAGTGCATCTGAAAAAAAAAGAAAAAAAAAAAACCCTTTGCATTCATTACAAACATAACAAAATAAAACAATAATAAGACAGCTCTTTGCTTTTCCACTATCACATACATAGATTTTCAAAGGACAGGTTGTGAGACTGATTGAAGGTAATTTTATCAAATGTGCTTAGTGCCGCTGAAAAAAAAGTTATTTTATAAAGAGTAGCATGGAGCAGGAAAAAGAACTACATTTCTCTTTTGAACTCTGACCGTAGCACAGTCTGGCTTAATGCTGACTTTACAAATTAATAAGGCTTTACTTTTTCTGTGATGTTTTTTTTTCTTCTTCTTCTTCTTTTTTTTTTTTTTTTTTTTTTTACAGCATGAGGTAGCTTAAAAAAAGAAAACTCAAAACTGGGCTACAGACCACATATATGGAAGATCTCTTTTAAAAGTACATTAAATAGTGTTACATACTTGTCTTTAACTGGTAAAATCAATTGTGTTAAAATGAATGTGTTACCCAGATTATTGTATTTGTTTCAGAGTCTTCCAATTTTCTTGCCAAAGTCCTTTTTTCAGTCAATCAATAGGTTGCTGTCCTCCTTTATATGGGGGGGCAAAAGGCCAAGAATATGCAGGGAGTTTCTTGAAAAACCGAAAAAGGACGGAGGGTTGGCCCTCCCAAATTTGCAAAATTATTATTGGGCAGCAAATTTACAAAAAATTATTGGTTTCAGTCCCCACATATAGAATGGTGTGAAGCGGAGGCTAATTCTTGCAAATCAACCTCATTGTTGGTGCTGATAACAATGAAGTCACCATTCTCACCATCACAGTTTTTCCTCAAATCCAGTTGTAACTTCGACTCTCAAAGTATATAATCAGTTTAGACAAGCATTTCAATTAACAGACTTTTCCTTGGAAACTCCCATATGTAATAATCACCTTTTCCCAGCTGCAAAGTTAGATGCTACTTTTAAGCAATGGCAGGACCTGGGCATAGTTAAATGTAGTGACTTTTTCATCGACAATATTTTTGCCAATTACAATGACCTGATTCAAAAATTTCATCTTCAAAAGTCAGATTTTTTTCGTTATCTTCAAGTTCGACACTTTATTCAAGCCCAATGCTCTGTGTTTCCTCATATGCCCTCTGAATCAGGGTTGGACTTGATTCTTAAGACTCCTACACACCTCAAGGGCCTCATTTCTAAAATATATAACTTAATTATGACATTCCAAAATAGATCGCTAGAGAAAATTAAACAGGAATGGACGGGAGAGTTGGGAATTCGCATATCTGAAGACACTTGGGACAAAGCTGTTAACAGAATAAATAAGACTTCATCTTGTGCACGACTCAATCTGATTCAGATGAAAGTTCTCTATCGTATTCATTATAGTAAAACCAAACTGGCTAAAATATACTCAAATATAGATGAAACATGTGATCGTTGCAATGCATTTAAGGCAGATCTAACCCATATGTTCTGGTCATGTACTAAACTGAGACAATTTTGGTCTTCAATATTTGAAATTTTAAACTCCGCATTTAATTTAAGAATTCAACCTAACCCAATAATGGCTTTGTTTGGAGTCACAGATGACGACATTCACATAACTAAAGATAAAGAAAATGCCTTGGCGTTTGCAACATTAATAGCTAGAAGAAGAATTCTTTTAGAGTGGAAATCACCAATGCCACCTAAATTGTCACTATGGCTTAGTGATGTAATGTTTTTTCTAAAAACTGAAAAAATCAAATATTTTCTCAGAGGATCAACCAGAACTTTTTACAAGACATGGGATCCTTTAATAATCTATATAGAGAAGAATGTACTCCTCCAACTTTGAGCCAACAACCCCCCTACATTGAATACATTGACCCCCCCCCCTTCCCCTATAGGTTTTTTTTTTTTTTTTTTTCCTTGTTCTTTATGTTGTGGGTAGAAAAAGTAAAAATGAATGCCTTTGAGAGTGCCTCTGTCACTGAATACTTTCAATGTACCTTGTTCTGATAAAAATATAAATAAAAAAAATAAATAAATAAAAGTACATTAAATAGTGTGACATAAAAGGTCTGAAAAAACCTAACTTTAATTCACGAACATATACACAAATAAACAGTTAGCTGTCTATTATCTGTCTGGTCATTGGGGGGGGAAATGCAGGGTGTTTTATAAGATTAGCACCACTGATTATGTTTTAATGCACAGTAATTTACATACATTGTGGTGATAAGAAAGACGAACACTTGCATGTTATTGTCAAAGTTCAGGCTGTTGTAAAATGCGTGAGTCCAATAATTATAGATGAAAATGATAAAATACTCAGTATGGGACACACTGATGTACAGCTCTTGATTCAAATGTACAGGGGGAAACAGCACCTTAACAATAAATAAATAAAACCAAGACACACTTCTACCACTGTCTTTTTCTCTGGCATACTCCCTTATGTACCATTCCGTTGGATTGTGAGATGTTCCCAGAGTGTCTGCCTGTCAAGGAATGGCATGTCAGTCACAGATGAGTACAGCTAGTGCCTATCAGTGCATATCCTAAAAAATACTTTCGGAAGCACATTTTTTTTTTTCTAGTCATAAAGATGTCCCACTTAAAAATGTCTAGTTCTTAAGTTTCTCTCTTTTTTTCCTCACTCTCGAGTGGGTGTTATCTCTCTCATTTGTTCTGGATCCCGGTTTCATCTGTTCCTCTTTCTTTACAAGAAACAGACGGCACCCACGTCCACTCCAAACTCCTGATTTGCTCCTCCAATATCCATAGGCGCAATGTCAACAATGGGTAGACGTGAAGTCTTCTGGGATTTGTACTCAATGACCGTCTTGCTCCATTGTCCTGTGTGTTTCTGTAGGGACAAAAAAGCCCAGCTGTAAGGAGCCTGTTCATACAGAACATGTTTTTGCACTCTACTGAACTTATATAAAGTATTATATATATATATATATATATATAAACATGAGCAGCAAAATGAGCAGCATGTTTATAGAAAGCAGTGTAACAATATTTCCTGAGTTTGTGAATCACACTATACTGGTAGCACGGCATGTTTGTTGTTGAATACAACCCATGAGGACAAAAAAACAACAAAACAAAGGCATTGTTGTCTACTCGCTCTCTTTGGCCCTGTTTACACCTGGTATTAAGATGAGTTTTTGTTGATCCGATCACAAGTGGACAACAGGTGTGAATGGGTTTAAACACGTTTTGAGCTTGTCCACTTCTGACCCCTTCCAGAGGAAGTTGAAATCACAAACAAAAATGTGTTTGAACAGCCACTGAGCTAATTCTATAAACATTACGATGTTCATTTCCTATCTGTTAACTGACAAAATCAGAATGCACACAACATATCATTTATAAGCATTGCTAGATGTTTATAGGCTTATGTTCTTTATAATGAATGCCATTATAATTTTTTTAATTTTATAATTGTATATAAAATTTTGTACTATATTTTATAGCTACTTACATTTTCAGAAAAAAAATATTCTCAGTGCAGTTGTGACTGTAGCGGACTGTAGTAATTCTAGCAGAATTTTTTTATCCATGCAGAAAACATTTTAAAAATAGCTTTGAAAATATGTAAATTGCATTAGTTTATTTCATCATATTAGATAGAAAGATCATAAAAGCCCACATTCACAGGCCCACAGACCCTCTACTCAAAAGAAATACAAAGTTTTCCTAATTAATGTTGTTCATTTGCTTTGACACAATCTGTTTTGTTTAAAGCGCTAGATAAATAAAGGTGACTTGACTTGACTTGACTTGACAAAGTTGGTTGAAAGTGGATGGACAGAAGAGACAGATTAAAACAGCAGGTGTGAACAGGAATATGTCTCCCTCGTCTACTTGTGATCTGATCGACCAAAACATATCTTAATACCAGGTGTAAACAGGGCCTTTGTATCATTTTGCTGCACTGAAACAGTTCTAGAACTATAATGGTTTCATTCACTTATTATTATTATTAAATTCTTTATTCCTGAGCCTGGTCGAAAGTATTTCTTCACCTTGCAGCCATCCTCAAGAACACTATATGTGAAGCGGCTGTTGCCCTCAGCTCGGATTTCAAAATCATTGGATCCCTGCAGCAGCAGAGCTTTCTTCAGGTTGCCAGTGGCCTCATCCATATAGGCAACGCTGTTCTTGCAGTGATAGGTGAGGTTCTGCGAGGCCTCTGTGGACAGCAGTCTCAGGAAAGTCATCTGAATGCTTGCTGTATTAGGTGCCAGATTGTCGTCTCCATAGCCAAACTGTGGAGGGAAAACAGAAGAAAGAGCATAAGACAGAGGTGATCTAAATCCTGAAGAATAGTTCTGAATAGTCCTGAATCCAACTCAAGGGTCAACAGGACCAGAAAGAAAAGACTCACAGGGAATCCACCATTCATGACTTCTCCAAACCAAACATGTTTGCGTTCGGCACCCTTGGAAGTCCACCAGTTCTTGCATGGGATATTAGACGGTTTTGGATAAACACAGGTCTCGCCGGACTCCATGTTGCAGAACACCTTCATAGCATCAACGGTGCAGCCCTGGTTAGGATCAATCCAGTATTCACCTACAGAGAGACAGAATTTAATTTACTGCACATATTCCCTATACTTTGTCAAGGCAGAAGCCAACCCTCCCACATAAGACCTGCTCATGCCTGCCTGCCAAACTCACCGCTCTTCCAAGCTGGGTGGCAGTGTTTCAGGTCTCTACAGGTCCGGGCCGGGCTTTTTTTAGTACCATCAGGACTTCGGATGTTCTCCATCTGGTTGTTCAGGGATTTCAGAGTGGCATCAACCTCTGCATCATGCTGGCGGTCACCTTCGGCGGCCTGGTCTGCCCTCATGTACCGCAGGGGGTCCGGATCCTTCTCAGGATGAGACAGACCAGCGAAAGCAGACATGTCGATGCCAGGCCCTGGTGGGCCAGGAGGACCTGGGGGACCAGGATTTCCTGGGGGGCCCTGAGGAGAAGCAGTGTATGAACCGATTTACTGTTCAACAAATGGCCTTGGGTTTCAGCAAACTTTTTTTGATCAGAATTTTTAAGACCAGCATTTCCCAACCCTGGCCCTAGCGTACCCCCAACAGTACACATTTTGAACATCTCCTTTATCTGGCATGCCCATTTCAGATCTTGGAGTCTCTACTAACTGGTTGATGAGTTGATTCAGGTGTGTTTAACTAGGGGGACATACAAAATGTGAAGTGTTGGGGATACCGCTGTATAGAGCTAGTCTTCGCTTTGCTACTCACGGATGGCCCAGTCTCTCCAGAACGGCCACGAGGTCCAGGGGGTCCGATGGGTCCAAGCAAACCATTGGCTCCATCTTTTCCAGCTGGACCAACAGGGCCTGGGGAGCCCTGGAAAGAGTCAGAAGTCTAAGTCTCAGCACAGCATCATCTGTTTGCATAATACAAGGGTGTTCAATCCTCCTCCTGTAGGACTGCTGGCCTTCAGAGTTTAGTTCCAACCTGCTCCAACATACTTGCCTATAGCTTTTAAGTCATTTTTGGGCCTCGTTTTTAAAATGTTGCATAACCATCCTACACAGCCACAAGGAAAAGTGTGTACATCTGCTTAAACCCTGATATGGTGCTTTTCCATGTCAAAGATCTTTTAAAATATGAATGTTGCTGTGGGTTTTAGCATACGCACACTCTAAGATCAAATTTTATAAATGAGGCTTCTTGTGTTTGATTAAGGTTGGAGCTAAACTCTGCAGGGTTTGACACCAGTGTAAATACAGATGTAGTAATGTTCCTGGCTACATACTCTTGCTCCACCGGGTCCAGCAGGTCCAGAAGCACCTTGGTCACCAGGTTGCCCCTATGTGTGGAGTGTTATCACATTACATCTTACCTCAGTATCTGCATATGTAATGCTTTAGCCGAATATGTCACAAAGAAACAGCAACTTACAGGAGGCCCAGGCAGACCTTGAAGACCGGTGAAACCTCTGTGTCCTTTCTGTCCTCTCTCACCTGAATCGCCAGCCTCTCCTTTATCTCCGCGCGGGCCTTGTGGGCCCTGTAATTAATGGACATGAGCATTGCAACTGTACATTAAATCTATAAAGTCTTCGATTTTTGTGCATAAATTGGCACATTGACTACTGAATCAGAATCAAGTAAATAAATCAAGAGAAGGACCAGAATGTTACTCATGTGTGGCAAGAGAAGTACTCACAGGCATTCCCCGAGCTCCAGCAGGCCCCGAAGGTCCAGCAGGTCCTTGGGGTCCCTACGGTTGAAAGTAATGAGTGTTTCAAGTGCGTTCTGTGTAAAAGTGTCATCTTTTGGCTTAAAATCATCTATTGTAAATCATAAATCCCTTTTTTTTGTCTTGTCATTTCCAGTAGTGTATTTTTGGAAAGGCCTGTGCTTTCCACTATTTTACTATGTATTAATGGCAGCTCTGAGACATAATCCCATCCAGCGATACCACTTTCCAGATGCAACATCACATTTTAAGGGAAATTCAACTAAGAAAGCTTAGAATGTCTCAACAATTTTGATTGATGTTTTTATAGCATTAGTAGTGCATTAAAGTCGCTCATACATATTCCACACTGTTGAGAAAAATACATGAGTATCGATACTGAATTTATTTATTTAAATAGCTTTCATTAATTTCAAACTGAGAACATTTGTGGTAAAAAATCTCAGATCTCTAGGAATCTGTACTTACGGCCTCTCCTCTGTCTCCCTGTTTGCCAGTGGGTCCGACTGGACCAGGAGCACCAGTGCCACCTGGAGCACCAGGAGCGCCAGCTGGACCACTGTCACCTCTGTCACCCTAAACAGAACACAGACACTGATGCAGTGAGTCAGCAAACGTAACTCAGACCACACAACAACCAGAACAGCTTAGTGAAGCCACGTCAATGAAGGCCTTATAAGAAAGTAGATGGTTATACACATACTCTTTGTACCTACCTTTATTCCTGCAGAACCGTCTTGGCCAGGAGGACCATCAGATCCAGCATTGCCCTGCAAAAAAAAAACAATATATTAAACTTGCTTTGAGTGCTTTATGTATGTACAGCATGTATGTATTTACTGATTAATCTCAGTTTCAAGACATCAAGCAACTGTGTATAGGGCATCTAAACTCCATATGTTATTTTTTTTATACACATTTGTTGATTGGTTTTCACGTTTGTTGGGAAACGGTAAAACTGGTTTATGTATATTGGTTTGTTTTTGTCAATTCAAAACCAGTCCTGTAACCCTGAGCTTGTTCTACCAGTAGCCTTGGAAATAATGGCCTTATATTTTCCAAAAATTAGGTATAGAGTTTGTGTTCTTTTTTTTTCAGATTTATAAAAATAAACCACATTGCTTAACCAGTAAGTGTGTGAAAGTAGAGCTCCCTTTCAAGGGAACTTCGAATTGTGTCCTCTAGGGGTCGCTATGGGGAACGCCTCGTCATGACCTGTGTCTGAAGCATACATTCAAAAACATCAACAACATGTTGGCCAGCGACAGCCCATGACGTCACTACCGGTGAGACTATAGTATAAATAGGTGCAGGGAGAATGCTTCATCCACTTCTTCATCTTCACTGACCATTTTGATTGAAGCGTGCATTTCTGTGGTAAGAGCGATCTTTATTCCTTCATTATGGTGAGCACTAGCAAGGCCATTAGAGGATGTGTGCATCTGTGTCATCGTTATTTGACACCTGATGACACACATGATCTCTGCGTCTTTTGTTTGAGCAAAGAGCATGCACACACGCGATATCCTCGAGGGGGCAATCTGCGTTCACTGCGAGCGTTTTCTAATGAAAAAGCTCCGCTCTTGTTTGTCTCTCTTTTCGAGGAAAGAGGGGCAGCCATCTGCTCCCCGCAGTTCAGGACCCATCGCTGCTGAGGCAGGTAGGAGAATGAGCTTGTGGGGATCACAGGTGGATCTGGCTGATGAGTTTAATGAGGGGCTTTCCCTCTCACGCTCATTGGCTGTGGACGAGAGTGAGCCGCTGGTGGATGATGTTATTTCATTAACATTGTCGATGCACATGATGGCAGTGCTTCAGGCATATCAGGCTGACCTGCTGAATGACCTGGATAAAGGCGAGGGCTTTTCTCCCAATGAGGTAGCTGAGTTGTGCCGCACCACGGATCTCGCTCTCCATGCTACAAAGCAGGCCGCCTCTGCTATGGGCAGGTCCATGGCGGCTATGGTAGTAATGGAGAGACATCTGTTGGTGAAACTGGCAGATATTGGGAAGAAAGAGAGGGGCTTTCTTCTCGATGCTTTGGTTTCGCCTTCCAAACTTTTTGGTACCTCAGTTGAGACGGTGGTTGTGAAGTTCAGGGAGGCGAAGGCGCACTCAGTGGCTTTCAAATGCTTCATTCCACAAATGCCCAGGTCTGAGCCCAAACAACACAGGGGTCCTGGCCCGTCTCGGTCTAAGGATCAGAGACGGGCACAGAAGGTTAGTGTCGCGGCTCGTGGTAGGAGGTAGGGGTAGGGGTAGGGGTAGGAGGAATCGTGGGTCAAAGGGAGGTAGACCATACCTAAGAGATGTGATCCAGACAAGGCGTCAGTGCTTTCGTCTGGATCAGAGTGATACTTGAGTATCTACCACTACCACACTACCATACTGAGCACAGGTGCCCCACAAGGCTATGTGCTCAGCCCGCTGCTCTTCATGCTGCTGCCTCTCGACTGCACTGCCAAGTTCAGCTTCAACCACATCATTAAGTTTGTGGATGACACAATGGTGGTAGCTCTCATCAGCAACAACAATGAAACGTACTACAGAGAATGGAGGAAGTGGCACAACTGGCTGAATGGTGTGACACTAACAACCTGTCCCTCAATGTGGAGAAGACAAAGGAGGTTGTGATGGACTTCAGGAGAAACTCCGTTGATCACCCCCCACTGACCATCGTCAGCTCGACTTGTGGAGAGAGTCAGCAGCACTAAATTCCTGGGGCACAACAAAGCACAACAGCGCCTACACTTTCTCTGCCTGCCTGAAAAGAGCAAGTCTCCCCCCACCCATCCTCACCACATTCTACAGGGGCACCATTGAGAACGTGCTGACCAGCTGCATCACTGTCTGGTATGGGAACTGTAGTGCAGCAGACCACAAGACCCTCCAGCAGACAATGAACACAGCTGCAAAGATCATCTGTGCTCCTCTCCCCTCCATCCTGGACATTTTCCTCACACGATGCTCCAGCAAAGCCAACAGTATCGTGAAGGACCAACCATCAGGAAGACGGTACCGGAGCACCAGAGCTCACTCTGCCAGACTGCTCAACAGCTTTTTCCCCCAGGCTGTGAGAGCCCTGAACTCAAATCACTCCGCCCTCCTCTGATACCCCACACAAACCCCGTACATCATGGACCATCTCACCTCTTCCACCCCCCAAACACCCCCAACCTTACCACATTACAGAAAAAACTGTCTGAAACTTTCTCTTTTTGTGCAATTCGGAGTGAGCTACACACAGGAGAGTGGGCCTGTACAAACCACCTGTAGTAACACATTCTCCTCTATGGGTACTAGACACTTTTCACACACACTGTTGTGTGTACATAATCACACAGAAGACTCAGTAATATGTGTATGTTTACATGCTCATGCACTACAAATCATCTTGCACTGTTCTCCAGCCAACTGCTTGACTTACAATGTTTCTCTTTGCACATGTACAGTATTATGTGAAGCATTCATATAGTTTGTATTTTTTTAGTTTATGTATAGCTAAACATTTATATATAGTATATTTATAGTCAAAATTTTTCAGTAGGTTAGTTGTGTATAGGTAAAGAATTTATGTGAAGCATTCGTATAGCTTGTATTTTTTAGTTTATGTATAGGTAAACATTTATACATAGCATATTTATAGTCAAAATCTGTCAGTAGGTTAGTTGTGTATAGGCTTATACTGTTTTACTTCATTGTTGTATGTCTGTATTTATGTAGCACCGTGGTCCTGTGAGGCACAACATTTTGTTCCACTGTATGTCCACACATGTAGCGGAATGACAATAAAGCTCAACTTGACTAGAGGCTTCTTCAGGTCGTTTCTTGAAAGGGGCTCCTGCGCGGGAACCATGGTAGGTGAGTACGATCCATTTCTAAATATAAATAAATAAATATATATATATATATGTGTGTGTGTGTGTGTGTGTGTGTGTGTGTGTATGTATTTAATTCGCTGGTGGTTGTGTTTATAATACATCTGCGAGCTTTCTTTGCAGTGTTTTCCGGGACCTGTGTGTTTCTATCCTTTTCTAGGGTAGGTCCTCGGTGAGCACCCCCCTCTGCTGGATTCAGAAACCGGGTGCTCGGCTTGCAGTGTTTACCTCACTAGTCGATGTCGTATCCAGCTGGTATGATAGCCCTGGTTCCAGCTTCATGCTTCCTGGATCATGCGGCCAGGTCACAGGCTTCTGCGGGAGCCTTCTTGATCATCAGGCCCCCACCAAGGCCCTGCAAAATTTCCTGGATGTCCTGGCTGGGCTTATGCTTTCAGGTTGCCCTGCCTGGTATGCCGTATCTAGGTCGCCCTGAAGGGGCTTCCTGGTAACTTTTGAAGAATCGCTCCCCTCACCATTGAGGGTTATTGTGAGCATGGTGCTTCCTTTCGAGCACTCAAGTTCTCTCCCTTTCTGAGGAGTTAGATTCCTCGCTCCGTGGCTGTTCTTGTGGAAGTATTAGTAGTGCTCCCCTTTATCAAAGGGTTGCTTATGAGCACTCCACTGCTTTTCTGAATTCAGAGTTCTCCTCTCACGTGAGAGTTGAGTTCTCTGTTTTCCAGAGCACCTGAAACAGGAAGCATCAGGTGAACTAGGCCCTTCCTCCACCTCCCTGATGCGCTCCCTGAGTTTTTGGCTAGCTTGCAGTACGCTTACCCTTCTGATTTCTAACAATCATGCTGTAGGTTGAGCCCCCCTCTCAGCTAAGAGCTAGGTGTTATGCTCCCTCAGCTAGGTAACTTACTGCTAGCCGTTCCAGCATTGGAACATGCTGTAGGTCGAGCCCCCTCTCGATTGAGAACTGGGTGTGTTGCTCCCTCAGCTAAGTAACTTACTGCTAGCTGTTCCAGCATTGGAACATGCTGTAGGTCGAGCCCCCTCTCAATTGAGAGCTGGGTGTTTGCTCCCTCAGCTAGATATTTACTGCTAGCCATTCCAACATTATACCATAGATAGAGTTGGTGACTTCTCAAACATATTCTTCTTGGGATGCACCATTTTCATCTATGGGCTGCTCTTTCAGAGTGCCACGAGGGTCCCTTAGAACAGTATCTTTAAAATCCATGTTATGGTAAGTGTGCACATGGAGTCTTTGTACGCTTTCTAAAATCCACACTGTGGTAAGTTCGCATGCCAGTACTTTGCGTTCTTTCTAAAATCCTGTGTGGTGAGGGCTTCGCACGGCAGCTTTGTGCCCTTTCTTGAGTTGGTTCAGCTCCAGTTCCACCTTGAGCACCACTCCACCTATGTATCCTCTGGATACCTACTTTTAACAGGGTGTTACTACTAGGGGTCTGTTGAGACAGTTCCTTCAGCAAGCTCATGCATAGCAAGTGGTAGCCTCAGTGTGACAGGCCAAGAGTTAGTATGATGCTAGGCTCTTGGTCATATCCCCTTAAAGGAATCTATTTCTGATTCCAAGCCTTGAGCTGTACCCCGGGCTGCAGTCTTCAAGGTGTGTTTTGGCAAAGCTCAGTCTGACTGCATGTGGCCTTTCTTGAGGAGTGTTTTTTCTTCAACCCTCTCATACAAGCCACATTTGTAGAGAATCTGTGATATTATTGTCACATGCACACAGTGATCACTCTTTGTCATAAACTCCTGCAGCTGCTTCAGAGTTGCTGTAGCTCTAGGTCGCCTCTCTTACCAGTTTTCTCAGGCTCCAGTTTGGAGCTACGTTGGGATCCGGGGAGCTTCTGTGTTAGACAAAATACCTATCACATCTTAATAATAGACTTCACTGTGCTTCTAGGCATTGATAAAGCCTTTGAAATGTTTTTGTCTCCATCTCCTGACTTGTGCCTGTCCACAACTTTATCCCGGAGATCTTTTGACAGTGCCTTGCCACCCATAGCTGATTGTTTGCTTCAGTTGCTCTACTAAGGACTGAAATGGTCCAGGAAAGCTCTTTTCGTGCTGAGCTGATCAAAATGAGCACAGCTGATCACAGCTTAAAGTCAAATGCCTTTGTGTGCCATTGAGAAGGTGATCAGCTACACCTTATTGAGTTTACAAGTCATTTTTAGGAGAGAGTGATCCTTTTTCCAACTCTGTGAATCTGTTTTTTATTTATTTATTTATTTTCTGACATGTTGGTGTTTTATCTTTCACTTAAATGTTATAAGTTGCACTGAGTAAACATTGCTGGATAGAACAAACTGTGTACGTCTTCATTTCAGGCTGCAAAGCAACAAAATGTGATTAATTCTTTTCTATACCCACTGTAATTTAGGTGTGACCTAAACTCCACACACTGTGCAATTTGCATATTTTCTTTGGTCTGACAGCTGGTTGATTTTACGGGTTGTGCTAAAGTAAATCATGAGGACCATGGTTGGTTGTAACGTACCTCTCTCCCAGGTTCCCCAGCAGGTCCGGTCAGACCAGGCACTCCCACGGGGCCAGGAGGTCCACGGTCTCCAGGGCCACCAGGAGCTCCTTGTTTACCAGGCTCACCATGTGATGGGGATTCATCAAATGAATATGATCCACCTGTATTAGTTTTGCATTTGTCTGTTTAAAACTCTTTGTCTTTTGCTATTTCTTAACTGTAAGTGCTATTTGAGAAATGATCAATCCCACATTTAACAACATGCCTTTTAGTCATGCTGTTGTGATTTTTTTTTGACATTGAGAGAACTGCTTGTCGCTGTGGTTAATGGTGCATGAGGCAAGCAAAGCAGAAGTGCCTTCATACACTATCTTGCAACTGCACTTATTTATAATTTTTTTTAACAATGCATTCACAGCAAAGTGTTTCATCAGCAAGGGCAGTTGCTCCTCAAACACGGGAAAACATTCTCATGCTTTAATCTGTTTGTCATATTCACTGGAAACTGAAAAGCTGGCAAAGTAGAACTACAGTAGGTGGCCAACCAAAATGAGCTTTTTGCCGCTGCGAGTGCTGCCGCGTCTGCAAAGTGCATTTGCATCTTTTGACCGCTGAGTAGCGCTTTAACCACAAGTTATCAGACAAGCGCATCAAAGCACATTTTTGCAAATAACCGTCAGCTTTGCCTCGCCGATGTGTTACATTTGACAGCTGCAGTCAGAGAAAATGAAAGAAAAACACTGTAGTTAAAATATTTAATATTCACAGATGAAAGTTTAGTACTTATGAAGTTATGTGCGTTTCTAAGAATGAACTCAAGCAAGATAAATGTCAAGCCTATGAGCCTGTACTCATATTTTCTCTAAGCTACACAGTATTACACCTTATTTTAGATTTGACACATTTAATAGGTGTGCAGTATTATTTATATAATATGAATTATGTGTTATATTATCCTAAAGAAATGGTGGTTTACTTTGCATCGGAGCATTAAAAGTGGTAGCCTATTTTAGTGAGCTAGGCTAGACTTTTATGCAAAATGTCAATATTCTCACATATTAGGCGTATATTTGTCACAAATACATTTTTAATTTATATTTTAAAATTCCTTTAATAAAACAGCATGCATTTTTGTCACGCACTACTTTGTTATTCATTACCTGTCCTTTATTTTGACAGATAACTTCTTGGGAAAAAGATATCTGTCTGTACACTGATTAAGAAATTGTTGCGTGTTTTATAAATTATTTCCTTTATTTTAGTAAAACGTGAGGCACTGTATAATTTCTCTCCCATTATTTAGGCCTAATTGAAACAAGAAACTAATAAATTAAACCTGCATGGTTTAGCTAAATTATTGAAATTCTAAAAAATGGACGGATTAATAAAATGTCCTCACATTTAAACTCAAGTTCTCTCATTATAATCACCAAAGTGCAAACGAATTAAAAAAGAGCTTAATTAATTGACAACTTCAGTGATTTTAAAGGGTTACATACAATTTAAGTAAAAAACAATATATAAAAAAATTTAAATGCAGCCCCATATAAATGTACGTGTGTATCATATTCCTTAAAATATCAGAGGGCAAGATTTGCGCGGTGCGCATGAAGCTGAGTGCGATGCGCAGCATTTATTCTTATTTGTCTACATATTTTATCTTCATTACAAATCTTGTTTGGTATTATTTTGGATAATTGCATGTAAAAAATTATTTACTTTGTAATGCATATGCAAAATGTGAAACTTCCATCTTATTCGCAGTCTATAGCATTTTATAATTATCTTAAATATACTTAAAATTAGGGTGTCTATCACATCAGTAACGAATTGCCCAGTAATGAAACTAAAAATAATTAGGCCTACATGACGTCTCGGGACAGTTTCTTATTACTGCAATATATTTTTACATTTGTATTGCCAAAACGACTGCAGCGTTGCCACGAACAATTAAAACTGAAAATAGTACAAAGCGAAAATACATTAAGAACAAATGTTTTTGTCTCTTTGGCAGATGCCCGTCTCTTTCGGCAGTTTCTTTGTCTCTCTCTCAGAGGCGCCTGATCTCTCCTGAGAAAAAAAAAAACATTATATTGTAATGCATCTAATGCTCTGTATGCAGCTGCAAAAATCACAAAAGCCAAACCAAACGAGGCATTTGTCCTACTTTGACTAAACCTGCTCTGCAAGTTTGAAACCCTGATAAGACAATGTCCATATGAAAGAGAAAGAGATTCACACCTTTATTTCAACCCCCACAAGCTATACAGAATTACCCCCAACCCCTCCAGCTAAACTGAATTCGGTCTGTTTTTTGGCTGCGAGGAACGCTGTGTTGTCATGGTACTGGTTTGAAATGTGCTGCCTGCACTCACAGCATCCCTACTCTTTTTATTCATTATTTTCTCGCAGCCCATATTATTATTTTCACCAGACCATAATAATAACAAATTCACAATTGATAATTAATAATTCTTTTTGCAAAAATCTTTGTTATTTGTGAACGTAGGTGTTTGAGGCTGGCTTTAAGACCAAGCAGAATCCTCTGCCAGCTGCTCCCACTTCACAGCGAGCGCATCTCGCGCTTACTGCACCCAGGTTCACCGTCGCAAGTTTTGATTTTTACAAATCGGTGAATGCAAATTATTGATCATGAGCCCAACATTTAGCAAGGCAGGAAAACATTCAGTCTACTTGAAGAAAGACGTATTTCATTGTAAGTTAATGCTGTTAAATAGAGAGTAAAAAAAAAAAAAACGTAATTTCATTGTGTAATGCTATTAAATAGAGAGTAAAAAAAAAAAAACCTCATTATATTGAAGGACAAATTCAAACACCAGAAGCAACTTACTGTGCTTCTAGTGTTCTTTCATTGAAAAGTATGCATTTTATTTATTCACAGGCTATATGGTTGAAATAATATTTAAGTTCAAAACTTTAAGTGTTTAAAAAAAAAGCTTTATTGACTAACATTTCATAGACCTTCAGTTGTTATGATTTAATATTCCATGCCATTTGTAATTTCACAGTATTTTCACCTCCTAAATTACCTTGTAAAGTCACAGTTCTATAATGGTAAAATTTACTCAGGCCGATGGCATTTTTTGTATGACATTATTTATTTATTTATTTATTTATTTTAGAATAATTGTAGCCTACATAAATGGTGAAGCAAAACAAATATGATTATTTCTGATAACTTTTTAACTGCAGGCAGATATAGCCCTACATTATTGTACATTACAAATATTTCGATCGTCCTTTATTCTGTCCCTTATTTTCTTAAAGAATAAACACTTATTTTCTACAAGAATAAACACTATTTTCTTAAAGAATAAAAGAGAAAGACTCACAATTAGCCTTTATTTTCCATTTCTGAAGTTAATTGACAACCCTAATGATAATGTTATTATCTTTTGACTCCCCTGACAGTGGCACCTTCCTCAAAAAAAAAAAAAACCTTTTTGTAGGAGATATGTGAGTGAATAATAGATTTAAAAAAGAAAAAAAGTGGGTGCTTGGTTTCCGAAATGGAAACCGATTACAGCTTGTTATCACACTAAAAAATGATATGATGAAAAGTCATAATACCATATTTTTTTTAGTTAGGCTACTTTAATTCATAGAATTAATTTAAGCAACTGAAGGCTTGCTTTTTTTATGCTAGATTCAACTTGAATCTCAATACTATTAAACAGAGTTTTAAATCTCAAGGAATTTATAAGTTGAAACAGGTAAAATGTAACAGTGCATGTTATTCCTATTCCTCTTTTCTTCTTCTATAATAGCAAGACCAAGTGCTGACAATGCCAGTGCCATTTGCAGATTATCAGACATATCTGCACAAGCGAATCCCTCTGTGGTGAACGAAAATGTACTGTGAAAATGGTACGCAAACGGTGCTTTGTTTACGGTTTGTTTGTGTGCAGTACTAGTTTCGGTTTCCTTTTTTTGGAGCGACAATACAAACTACTGCCACCTACAGGTATGGAAAGGTATATCCTCTCACGGAGGCGCAGAACGCACGTTCTAGTTTGCAGTCGGTTGTTGTCTGTTTGGTGTGTTCAAGTGCAGCTTTTTGGCCCAGACGTAGCCGATGCGAGGCGAGAATACAGTCGGCTTTCGTCGCCGCTGGTTGGTTGGCGTCGGTTTGGTGTATCCCAGGCTTTAAATAGCCTAAATGAAATTGTATCTTGTATAGTATACGAAGACCTTGATTGCATGTTACCATGAAACTAACAATATAATTTGATTTTTTTTTTTTTTTAAATGAACAATTGCTGTATAAAATGGGACAGTTTTTGAGAGGAAAAAATGTATAAGTTGCATTTTATTACATTCAGAAATAATAACGGCAGGCATAATAATGTTATAATGTACCAACAGGATATTTTTAGTTCCCCTCACTTTACATCAAATCCTTTAAATTTAACTATCAGAACAGAACAATAATTAAAAATATATAATTCTAATGGATAAATACAATTGCAGTATATAATAATAAAATAGGCTTAGCTATAAAAATAAAATAAAAAAATATATAATAATTTAAAGTGAAACATAAGGTAAGGTTGGGCTTACCTGTCTCTTTCGAGACAAATCCAAACGTTTCCATATTCGTGATGTTGCCCATTCGAAGCTTAACTATTATTCATTAGGAAAAAAAGGCTTTGTAGTTCACGCGTGTTTGAATGAATGAATGAATGATGCATTTATATAGCGCTTTATTATGTATTGTTGTACACCCAAAGTGCTTTACAATCATGTGGGGGGGGGGGGGTCTCCTCAACCACCACCAGTGTGCAGCATCCACTTGGATGTTGCGACGGCCGCCACAGGACAACGGCACCAGTGCGCTCACCACACACCAGCTACAGGTGGAGAGGAGAGAGAGACAGAGCCAATCGAGTGGTTGGGGATTATTAGGAGGCCATGATTGACAAAGGCCAAGGGGGCAATTTGGCCAGGACACTGGGGTTACACCCCTACTCTTTACGAGAAGTGCCATGGGATTTTTAATGACCACAGAGAGTCAGGACCTAGGTTTAACGTCTTATCCGAAAGACAGTGCTTCTTGACAGTATAGTGTCACCATCACTATACTGGGGCGCTAGGACCCACACAGACCACAGGGTGAGCACCCCCTGCTGGCCTCACTAACATCTCTTCCAACAGCAACCTAGTTTTCCCAGGAGGACTCCCATCCAGGTACTGACCAGGCTCAGCCCTGCTTAGCTTCAGTGGGCAACCAGTCTTGGGCTGCAGGGTGATATGGTTGTGGCCATGTTTCAGTATCGACGGAAAAAAATCATAATTAGCAAAAATATGCCAAAGTGTACCACTGCTCTCGCCGAATGGCATGGTGAATGGCTGCTGTTTCTAATGAATACGTGTGTGTGAGGCACCAGCGTGATCAGACAGCTGAAACAGATAATACTCCATTTTTGGTCACACAGTAAAGGCATAATTCAAAACTGCAAAGTGTTAGCAGTTTGATAATTAATAAGAATTATTTCTAAATGCTGGACCGTTCTCATTTTGCTCTGCATATGGAACCTGAAGTTTTTTTTTTTTTCAAACCAAGAACGAACCGAAATGAAAACATTTAGCTTTTAATCCGTGTGTGTGTGTGTCTGTGTGTGTGTGTGTGTGTGTGTGTATATATAGGCCTACATATGTAATGACTTTTAAATAACAATAGCATGGATAAGAGCCTTTGTGGAAAGGTCTTTCTTTTAATTTTTGATGCATAGACTGTAGCCTAAGACTATCCCACGTCTTGAAATTAACTGACTGTAAATTTTCTAATGGTTTTTAAGGATTTTACAATGTTATATTATAATGTTGTTTTACTTAGTCATTTCATCACCGTTTACAAACCAACATTTTACAATTAGGCTACAGTCAGTTTGCAATCCATCACTTTGCGCCACCTGGCGGCAGTTTCGCGAATGATTTTAACACGCGACTGACTTGCAGTTAACGCCTCGCGGCCCTGCGGCGGCAGTACACGCAGCTGTATTGCCCATTCTGGTTGTCCACCTACTGTACATAAAGTTCACCTTTAAGGAAAATCTGATAAAAATCTTATGACTGAAACTAAGTTTCTATGTCTCCTGTCACTGTCATCAGTACTATCCTAAATGTCAGTGTGATTATCTGGGATGGTGGAGACTCACAGAGGGTCCAGGCAGGCCGGGGAAACCTCTTTCACCACGTTGTCCAGGAAATCCAACAATACCACGCTGGCCAGCCAGACCCTGAGGACCTGCTGGACCATCTGGACCCTGGGACAGGACAGAAGTGAAAGCCACAATGACAAAATCATATTATTCTCCATCAATAGAACCTAAAAAAATGAGTCTGGACAGGCTAAATCACTAGACTCAGAGTGTTTCTATCTATACTATGTGTTGAGGTGGAAATGTTGTATATTCCCACTGACAGACAGCCACGCTAAATGAGATCCACTAAAACTACGTACAGCAGGCCCATCTTCTCCAGGATCTCCTTTCTCGCCAGGAGTCCCAGCCGGCCCACGCAGCCCAGCATCTCCGGGTCTTCCAGGAGGACCACCATCACCACGCACACCCTTTGGACCATCTTTACCAGGAGGACCAGCAGCTCCAGCGGGACCCGGGTTACCCTGAGTACGCACATTAACATGAATGAAAATTCTGAGGTGTAGAGGACATAATGGACACAGGATGTGAAAGGACATCTGTCTACAGGAAACAGGTTTTCTATGTATGCACCTAGAAGCTTTGGCTGAGCATTAGTAGTTTGAACTGATGCACACATTATGTTAATCAAATGTTTTACACTACATTAATGATGTACATTTTTATCCTTTGCAGTTATTCCTTAAGTGAGGTCTTTGTTATAGTGAACAAGTCCGTTGTTTTACTAACATTGGGTCCAGGAGGTCCAACTCTACCAGCGGCTCCAGGGAAACCTGTGGCACCCTACAAAATTCATAAAAATTAAAATTCAGTTTCATGATCTACATTTACAAACAATGTACTTTTGTTTGTACTTACAGAAGGTCCTTGAGCACCACGAACCCCTTTTGGTCCAGACACACCAGTTGGTCCCTATAACCAAAGCAGGAATACACAATATGAAGAAAAACAGGGTAAATGCTGTCTTGAGACGGGGAAGCAAATTCATTTGACTGATGTTACCTGAGGACCTGGAGCTCCAGAAGGCCCCTGAGGGCCTGGTGCACCAGCATCACCCTTCTGTCCACCTTCACCCTGCTCTCCTTTAATGCCAGGCTGTCCATCTGCACCCTAACATATCCAGATCAATCAATGCTAAACAATTAGCGTCTAGCAATTATTCGTGGTTCAACACTCGCACCTTTTTATGTCATTAATCGTGATATGACAAGTGCTGAGACAAAAAAATTGTTTGGCATGTTGTTCTGGATAATGAGCTGATGTCATCATTTATGGTTAGATAACAAACTCATCTGCCTTCTCTTTTACTGATCACTGGGTATGTTTACATGCACCCAAATAATCCGTTTGTAATCGGATTGACGGCTCAATCGGATTGAAAAGCGTTCATATAAACACCTTAATCGATTCGATTGAGCTCGATCCGAATGAAATTTCGATTGGATTGAAGGGGGTGGTTTATTCCTCTTCTAATATGATTGAGCATGCATGTATAAAACTGTCATTATAAAACCCTCCTTTCACACGGCAACTGTGAAGTGGAACAGGACAACCTTGTTTTGGATACTCATCCACAGGCAACCCGGTTTGGGCACAGAGTTTTTTTTTTTTTTTTGCGTGATAAATATGAGCAGCACAGCGCAGCACAGCACAGTACAGCGGTTTATATATATATTTATCCATAAAGGGGTAAATATTAATTCTGCTGTTAAAAACAAATAAAGAAACCGTGAAGGAGTGTGATTATTATGTGCAAACTGTATATTATCTATGTCACTTTCACTTTTCACTTTCACTATTTGAGCAGTGTGCGCATGTCAAAAAATCTATTCCAATTTGAAGCTTGTGACATATACATGCGCACATCAACCCGATCACTTTATTTAGCGTTCATGTAAACACTACAATCAGATTCATCAATCGTAATGAATTCAGTCCGATTTAACCAAAAAGTGTGCATGTAAACGTAGCCACAGAGATCTCAGTTCTTGCTTTATTAAATAAATGAGGTCAAGCAATTAGAAGCATTGACTTTTAGTCATTTGCACCATCTTTCCATCTTTTTCACCTCTTCATTTAATTTTCTCCAAAAATAAGTGCACTAACACACTTAGATGACTGGTTTCGCCATTAGCTGGGTTTTATCTAGGCCAAAGCCCTTTTTATATGTGGGTTTCATTTGTGCACTGCTATAACACACACCCACACATAATTCCAGTAGTTTGATGGTCAGATTGTGTGAGCTTGGCATATTCAAGATTCAAGATTCAAGATTTTTATTTGTCACATACATGGTTATATGGAGAGCATATGATCAGCAGTGAAATGTAAGTCTGGTCCGCTCCATGGACAGTGCAATTATTTAAGAATACAAACACAAGAAAATTATATATAAATATGGTATGGAAAAAGTAAGATAAAAAAGAAAAATAATAAAATAAAATGCTTATAAAATAAAATGTGCAGGACAGTATACTGTAGATTTAATAAATATTAGGATGAGCAGGAATGTACAAGAGAAGAATGTGCAAACAGATTGTACAAGGTATTTACATAGCAGCAATAGAGGTAGTAAAAAAAATAATTATAGAACATGCTGTATGCTAGTGACAATGTCAGTATATAAAGTATCTTACTGATAATTAAGTGAAGTCATGTAGAAATTAAGAGACCCAGAGAGGGGAGAGCAGACCCTGAGATGCGCTCAGCTAAGCGCACAACTCTCTGCAGGGCTTTGCAGTCATGACTGGAGCTGTTCCCATACCACACTGAGATGCACTGAGTCAATACACTTTCTATGGCCCCTGAATAGAAAGTTTTCAGGATTGCTGGTGAAACCCTGAATTTCCTCAGCTGTCGCAAATGGTACAGTATGAGATGGCATATGAGAGCATCTGAGACTTTAACTAAAGAAAAAGTAAAGATAAGGTGCAGCTATTAAGATTGGCATTGCTGTACTTACAGGTGGACCAGCAAAACCAGCAGGACCAGGAGGACCAGTCTCTCCTCTGTCACCCTGTCAAAAACATAAAGCCTCAGTTTTATTATATCATACTAGTACATGTTTATACTGTATGTACAATAATGATGCCATATCATTGGTTAAAACAGTACTTTAGTTTATAAAGGTTGCTCATGTCACATTCTTTTCCTAGAAGTGCATATGTATATCTATCTATCTATCTATCTATCTATCTATCTATCTATCTATCTATCTATCTATCTATCTATCTATCTATCGGGTGTTTCCTCCGAGGAGGCAATGGAGGTAGTGGCTTCGCAAAATACTGGATAAGAAAAAAAAAGTATTACAAACACAAATATTACAAAATATAATATTAAAAATGTGTATAAATCACTTATTATCTAAAGAAACATTGTCCAACAGCGACACCGGCAGGTAAAGTTACAGCGGGAGTGTGCATCTCTCTCGCCTCCCCTGAGCCCATTTGGTTTTATCTCTCGCCTCCCCTGAGCCCATTGGTTTGGTGGGGGGTTATTGGTGATGTGTGTTTGAAAATCACGTGAGAGGAGGCAGTGCCTCCATCGTGATATGGTTGGATCTGACTGGTTATGTTTGGCTGTGACTGGTTCATGGGATAAATCCCACCTCTTGTGTTTGTGTGCGCTCCGAGTTCACAAATCAAGTCTCAATGAACAATATAATGGCTTTAATGGGAAGACTAATTTAAAAAAGTAAACAACTCACACACTCATATAACCACTTTGTTACGTCAAAATAAGACTTAAAATGGCATGAAAAAATGATCTGTGGGAGTTTTTAGTGAGTAATCAGCTTGGTCAAATTTAAAGTAAATCTCTGTGTCTGTGACCAATATTTACAGAGCTTTGATGACTGATACAGGGAGTCCTGTACATTGTTTGGTTCCGGTAACAGCACCATGGCAGCATAGTCGCGGGTCAAAACATCGCTCTTCTGTTCCAATCAAAACATTAAACAGGTTCTCCCCACTCAGTGATGCACCCACTGAGAAACCTGATGAAAGTGCTCTAGTTATTGGCGATTCTATTGTAAGGAACGTGAATGTAGAGACACCAGCCACCATAATCCAATGTTTACTGGGAGCCAGAGCGCCTGACATCTTGGCAAATTTAAAAGTGCTGGCTAATGATTTTTATTCATGCGGGCGCTAATGATGTTCGACCTCGCCAGTCGGAGATCACTAAAAATAACATTAAAGAGGTGTGTGAACTTGCAAGCACGATGTCGGACACTGTTATATGCTCTGGTCCCCTCCCTGCTTACTGTGGTCATGAGATACATAGCAGATTGTCATCACTCAATTCTTGACTAACTGGGGCCCAGGTCAGGAAGCAGACAGACTGGCTAAACCGACCGTCTGCTAGCCGCCTCACGTCACAGAAGTCAGTTAATTCTCAGCTCATAGAGACTCTTTCACCTAGATATCACACTATAGAGACTGTGTCTGTTCCCCGAACTAGAAAAAACGAAAAATATCCAAACCAATTTAAGATTAACAATTTTATTGATGTTCAACAAATAAAAAACGGATGCAATACGGATAAACAAATGATAAAGATTGGCTTATTGAATATCAGGTCCCTTTCTACGAAAGCACTTTTTTGTGAATAATATGATCACTGATCATAATCTAGATGTGCTCTCTTTGACAGAAACCTGGCTAAAACCTGATGATTACATTATTTTAAATGAGTCTACCCCCAAAGATTAATTTTTTGAACTTGTTAAGGATTGTAAAATTAATAGCATGCGTTAATACCCCCCAATGTAACAATGTTTTCAGGATTTCTCAGAGGGCAGGCTTCAAGTATAACTCGTTTGAAGTATTGGTGCTTAATATAACATTATCTAGAGAAACAAATTTTAATGATAAATCCACTTTGATGTTTGTACTGGCTACTGTATACAGGCCACCAGGGCACCATACAGACTTTATTAAAGAGTATGCTGATTTTACATCCGAGTTAGTGCTGGCTGCAGATAAAGTTTTAATTGTTGGTGATTTTAATATCCATGTAGATAATGAAAAGGTTCATTGGGATCAGCATTTATAGACAATCTGAACTCTATTGGGGTTAGACAACACGTCTCAGGACCTACTCATTGTCGAAATCATACTCTAGATTTAATACTGTCACATGGAATTGATGTTGATGGTGTTGAAATTATGCAGTCAAGCGATGATATCTCAGATCATTATCTATTCTTGTGCAAACTTCATATAGCTAAAACTGTAAATTCTACTTCTTGTTACAAGTGTGGTAGAACCATCACTTCTACAACAAAAGACTGCTTTTTAAGTTATCTTGCTGATGTATCCAAATTCCTTAGCATATCCAAAACCTCAGAACTTGATGATGTAACAGAAACTATGGACTCTCTCTTTTCTAGCATAGTTAATTCTTTACGCTTAAGGAAGGTTAAGGAAAACAGTCTGACATCATGGTATAATGAGCACACTAGCACCCTAAAGAGAGCAGCCCGGAAAATGGAGCGCAGCTGGAGGAAAACAAAACTAGAGGTATTTCGTATTGCTTGGTGGGAAAGTAACCTATCTTACAGAAAAGCATTAAAAACTGCTAGATCTGATTACTTTTTGTCTCTTTTAGAAGAAAACAATCATAGCCCCAGGTATTTATTCAATACAGTGGCTAAATGAACAAAAAATAAAGCATCAACAAGTGTTAACATTTCCCAACATCACAGCAGTAATGACTTTATGAACTACTTTACTTCTAAAATCGATACTATTAGAGATAAAATTGTAACCATGCAGCCGTCAGCTACAGTATCGCATCAGACAGTGCACTATAGATCCCCTGAGGAACAGTTCCACTCATTTTCTACTATAGGAGAGGAAGAATTGTATAAACTTGTTTAATCATCTATACCAACAACATGTATGTTAGACCGTATTCCATCTAAGCTCCTAAAAGAGGTGCTTCCAGAAGTCATAGATCCTCTTCTGACTATTATTAATTCATCATTGTTATTAGGATATGTCCCAAAAACCTTCAAACCTGGCTGTTATTAAGCCTCTCATCAAAAACCACAACTAGACCCCAAAGAACTAGTTAATTATAGACCGATCTCGATTCTCCCTTTTCTGTCCAAGATACTAGAAAAGGTAGTATCCTCACAATTATATTCCTTCTTAGAGAAAAATGGTATCTGTAAGGATTTCCAGTCGGGATTTAGACCGTATCATAGTACTGAGACTGCTCTCCTTAGAGTTACAAATGACCTGCTCTTATCATCTGATCGTGGTTGTATCTCTCTATTAGGTGCTATTGGATCTTAGTGCTGCGTTCAACACTATTGACCACACCATTCTTTTGCATAGACTAGAACACTTTGTTGGCATTAATGGAAGTGCATTAGCATGGTTTAAATCATACTTATATGACCGCCATGAATTTGTAGCAGTGTAGCAGTATGGAGTTCCTCAAGGCTCAGTACTAGTGCCGTTACTCTTCACGCTTTACATGTTACCCTTGGGAGATATCATCAGGAAACACGGTGTTAGCTTTCACTGTTATGCTGATGATACTCAGCTCTATATTTGTTCACAGCCCGGCGAAACATACCAGTTTGAAAAACTTACCAATTTGTTAGTCGATATAAAAATTGGATGATGAGTAATTTCTTACTGCTAAATTCTGAAAAAACAGAGGTGTTAATTATAGGACCTAAAAACTCTGCATGTTATAACCTAGAACGCTGTCTAAGACTTGATTGCTGCTCTGTCAATTCTTCGTCATCAGTTAGGAACCTAGGAGTGCTATTTGATAGCAATCTTTCCTTAGAAAGCCATGTTTCTAGCATTTGTAAAAATGCATTTTTCCATCTCAAAAATATATCTAAATTACGGCCTATGCTCTCAATGTCAAATGTAGAAATGTTAATCCATCCGTTTATAACCTCAAGGTAAGACTATTGTAATGCTTTATTGGGTGGTTGTTCTGCACGCTTAATAAACAAACTCCAGTTAGTCCAAAATGCAGCAGCTAGAGTTCTTACTAGAACCAGGAAGTATGACTATATTAGCCCGGTCCTGTCAATACTGCACTGGCTCCCTATCAAACACCGTATAGATCTTGCTTATTACTTATAAAGCCCTGAATGGTTTAGCACTTCAGTATTTGAACAAGCTCTTGTTACATTATAATCCTCCACGTCCGCTGCGTTCTCAAAACTCTGGCAATTTGATAATACCTAGAATATCAAAATCAACTGCGGGCGGCAGATCCTTTTCCTATTAAGCGCCTAAACCCTGGAATAACCTACCTAACATTGTTCGGGAGGCAGACACACTCTTGCAGTTTAAATCTAGATTAAAGACCCATCTCTTTAACCTGGTTTATACATAACACACTAACACACTTCTAATATCCAAATCCATTAAAGGATTTTTAGGCTGCATTAATTAGGTAAACCGGAACCGGGAACACTTCCCATAACACCCGATGTACTTGCTACATCATTAGAAGAATGGCATCTACACTAATATTAGTCTGTTTCTTTCTTATTCCGAGGTCACCGTAGCCACCAGATCCAGTCTGTATCCAGACTGTAGGTCAGAGGGTCACTGCAGTCACCCGGATCCAGTATGTATCCAGATCAGATGGTGGATCAGCACCTAGAAAGGACCTCTACAGCCCTGAAAGACAGCAGAGACCAGGAAAACTAGAGCCCCAGATACAGATCCCCTGTAAAGACCTTGTCTCAGACAACCACCGGGACAAGACCACAGGAAACAGATGATTCTTCTGCACAATCAGACTTTGCTGCAGCCTGGAATTGAACTGCTGATTTCGTCTGGTCAGAGGAGAACTGAGCCTGGTTTCTCTCAAGGTTTTTTCTCCATTCTGTCACTTATGGAGTTTTGGTTCCTTGCCGCCTCTGGCTTGCTTAGTTGGGGACACTTCATTTACAGCGATATCGTTGACTTGATTGCAAATTATTGCACAGATACTATTTAAACTGAACTGAGCTGCATGATGACATCACTGAATTCAATGATGAACTGCCTTTAACTATCATTTTGCATTATTGACACACTGTTTTCCTAATTAATGTTGCTCAGTTGCTTTGACACAATCTTTTTTTTTTTTTAAAGCGCTATATAAATAAAGGTGACTTGACTTGACTTGATGATCTGAAAACTTTTCTGATTCTGAAAGTGTAAGTAATGTTTATTTAACCAAGCAAATGTTTCTGGGACATGAATTTACATTTGATAAATAATAATAATAAAAATGATAATAATAATTTAAATAAAAAAAAAAATTGAATTAACAATGTATGTGGATTATTGACTTTGTTCTTGACTTGATCCTGTATTGAAACTTAGTCACAGTAATACTCACAGTATTGCATTGATCATGGTTTCAGGTATCAAACAACTGCCCTTTCCAGTGAACATAAGAATGAACGTTACTGGATTTTTATTAACAAACGTGTTTGAAGATCGAAATTAGCCTGAGATCGGGTGTGTGTCACAGCATGTTTGGTGTATTAGGTGAGATACAGTATGACAAAACTGCATGACAGATAAAACTTCTCAGTATGTAAATTCAGAGGTCGTATAAAGTTTAATTTTATCTTTGAGCAACAGAACATTCGGATAATTCTTGTTTTGCTAAAATATAATCACATTGTTAAAGTATGTAAATTCAGAGGTCGTATAAAGTCATGCTACAACTCAACGATGCTTCGGATAATTATTGTATTGTGGCCCAGAAGTCTGTGGCCAGTCCTAGTGGGCCAGTTCCCATATGGTCTAGCGGTTAGGATTCCTGGTTTTCACCCAGGCGGCCCCGGGGTTCGACTCCCGGTATGGGAAGGTGGGTTCGTTTTTGCTTCCCTCCTCAAAAAGCCAGCAAGCCTTCCTGCACCAGAAGTGATTTTTGGATAGCAGTAGAGCTACAGAACCCTGATAGGTTGAGGTTCTATCTGGCACTCCGTGCCTTCGATAGCTCAGCTGGTAGAGCGGAGGACTGTAGGTTGAGGTGTTGGTAATCCTTAGGTCGCTGGTTCGACTCCGGCTCGAAGGAGGTCATTTTTTTTATCAAGTGCCCACCTCATTCTGTTTTTTTGGACTGGGTTTCCCGCAACTGCAGCAGAGCTTGACTTCACACCCCACCGTTGGAAGGCAAAACAGCATTGCCTGATCGGGAATCGAACCCGGGCCGCGGCGGTGAGAGCGCCGAATCCTAACCACTAGACCACCAGGGAAGGGCTGGTCAGCTGCGCTCCTGATAACATCATGAGAATAAGCAGAAAGCAAGTCTGGCCTCTGTCACGTCGAATACCAACAAGTGTGGTGCAATCGCGTGAAGCTTCTACCGGTGGGCCAGTGGCGCAATGGATAACGCGTCTGACTACGGATCAGAAGATTCTAGGTTCGACTCCTGGCTGGCTCGTTCTGTGGTTGTTTTTCTCAGGCTGTTTTCTTGTTGTGTTTTTTCTTTTTCTATTTTTTCTTGCAAAGTCCAGAACAAAAGGCAAATCTCCAGGCATGCTTCTTTTATTCCACAAAAGCCGTATATTGCATACCCATTCCAAAGTCTAGGGGAGACGCGCACATGCTTTGTGATTGCTATTCGTCTCACAAGCACTCTGACAAGCTCGGCGATTAACGTGAAAATAAACTCCAGACTGGCAGTCATTTTATTCTGGAATGAACAAATTCATCGCTACTCTGTAACTGCTTTACTACTTTGAAGGGTGTAATGCCATGTGGTTTTGATGTCATGGGCTTGCCATTTTGTAGCCTTATTACTAATTGCCACCTGGAAATTGAGAATAAGTTGTAAACTAAATGAAACTGAACGAGCGAATAATCAGCAACTTATCCGATTAAAAATTTGTCTCACTTTCATTGTTAATCTCACAACTTGTCATTTTTGTACCTTGACAGAATGAGGATAGGCTGTTTTTCCTCTAGATAACGGTTGCCATGCTTGTTTTCAAATGCATGACGTTAGTATTTTCACCTGGACAAGACTTTAATTACCAGTTCGAGGTATCTGTTCAGCAACCACAGGAATCTGCCCAAAAAAAAAAAAAAAAAAAAAAAAACTGAACTCCCTGGGCAAGTCAAACAACAGATATTTTGAATGCATGCAACAGGGTTTAACTCAGCAAACGATGCATTCGGATAATTCTTGTTTTGCTAAAATATAATCACATTGTTAAAGTCACACACCAAAAGCAATACGTCACTACAAAACCCTGCCCCGACATTGGCCACATGTACTGAATGTGGCCCAGAAGTCTGTGGCCAGTCCTAGTGGGCCAGTTCCCATATGGTCTAGCGGTTAGGATTCCTGGTTTTCACCCAGGCGGCCCGGGTTCGACTCCCGGTATGGGAAGGTGGGTTCGTTTTTGCTTCCCTCCTCAAAAAGCCAGCAAGCCTTCCTGCACCAGAAGTGATTTTTGGATAGCAGTAGAGCTACAGAACCCTGATAGGTTGAGGTTCTATCTGGTACTCCGTGCCTTCGATAGCTCAGCTGGTAGAGCGGAGGACTGTAGGTTGAGGTGTTGGTAATCCTTAGGTCGCTGGTTCGACTCCGGCTCGAAGGAGGTCATTTTTTTATCAAGTGCCCACCTCATTCTGTTTTTTTGGACTGGGTTTCCTGCAACTGCAAGCAGAGCTTGACTTCACACCCCACCGTTGGAAGGCAAAACAGCATTCCCTGACCGGGAATCGAACCCGGGCCGCGGCGATGAGAGCGCTGAATCCTAACCACTAGACCACCAGGGAAGGGCTGGTCAGCTGCGCTCCTGATAACATCATGTGAATAAGCAGAAAGCAAGTCTGGCCTCTGTCACGTCGAATACCAACAAGTGTGGTGCAATCGCGTGACGCTTCTACCGGTGGGCCAGTGGCGCAATGGATAACGCGTCTGACTACGGATCAGAAGATTCTAGGTTCGACTCCTGGCTGGCTCGTTCTGTGGTTGTTTTTCTCAGGCTGTTTTCTTGTTGTTTTTTTTTTTTCTTTTTCTATTTTTTTCTTGCAAAGTCCAGAACAAAAGGCAAATCTCCAGGCATGCTTCTTTTATTCCACAAAAGCCGTATATTGCATACCCATTCCAAAGTCTAGGGGAGACGCGCACATGCTTTGTGATTGCTATTCGTCTCACAAGCACTCCGACAAGCTCGGCGATTAACGTGAAAATAAACTCCAGACTGGCAGTCATTTTATTCTGGAATGAACAAATTCATCGCTACTCTGTAACTGCTTTACTACTTTGAAGGGTGTAATGCCATGTGGTTTTGATGTCATGGGCTTGCCATTTTGTAGCCTTATTACTAATTGCCACCTGGAAATTGAGAATAAGTTGTAAACTAAATGAAACTGAACGAGCGAATAATCAGCAACTTATCCGATTAAAAATTTGTCTCACTTTCATTGTTAATCTCACAACTTGTCATTTTTGTACCTTGACAGAATGAGGATAGGCTGTTTTTCCTCTAGATAACGGTTGCCATGCTTGTTTTCAAATGCATGACGTTAGTATTTTCACCTGGACAAGACTTTAATTACCAGTTCGAGGTATCTGTTCAGCAGCCACAGGAATCTGCCCAAAAAAAAAAAAAAAAAAAAAAACTGAACTCCCTGGGCAAGTCAAACAACAGATATTTTGAATGCATGCAACAGGGTTTAACTCAGCAAACGATGCATTCGGATAATTCTTGTTTTGCTAAAATATAATCACATTGTTAAAGTCACACACCAAAAGCAATACGTCACTACAAAACCCTGCCCCGACATTGGCCACATGTACTGAATGTGGCCCAGAAGTCTGTGGCCAGTCCTAGTGGGCCAGTTCCCATATGGTCTAGCGGTTAGGATTCCTGGTTTTCACCCAGGCGGCCCGGGTTCGACTCCCGGTATGGGAAGGTGGGTTCGTTTTTGCTTCCCTCCTCAAAAAGCCAGCAAGCCTTCCTGCACCAGAAGTGATTTTTGGATAGCAGTAGAGCTACAGAACCCTGATAGGTTGAGGTTCTATCTGGCACTCCGTGCCTTCGATAGCTCAGCTGGTAGAGCGGAGGACTGTAGGTTGAGGTGTTGGTAATCCTTAGGTCGCTGGTTCGACTCCGGCTCGAAGGAGGTCATTTTTTTTTATCAAGTGCCCACCTCATTCTGTTTTTTTTGGACTGGGTTTCCCGCAACTGCAAGCAGAGCTTGACTTCACACCCCACCGTTGGAAGGCAAAACAGCATTCCCTGACCGGGAATCGAACCCGGGCCGCGGCGGTGAGAGCGCCGAATCCTAACCACTAGACCACCAGGGAAGGGCTGGTCAGCTGCGCTCCTGATAACATCATGAGAATAAGCAGAAAGCAAGTCTGGCCTCTGTCACGTCGAATACCAACAAGTGTGGTGCAATCGCGTGACGCTTCTACCGGTGGGCCAGTGGCGCAATGGATAACGCGTCTGACTACGGATCAGAAGATTCTAGGTTCGACTCCTGGCTGGCTCGTTCTGTGGTTGTTTTTCTCAGGCTGTTTTCTTGTTGTGTTTTTTTTTTTCTTTTTCTATTTTTTCTTGCAAAGTCAAGAACAAATGGCAAATCTCCAGGCATGCTTCTTTTATTCCACAAAAGCCGTATATTGCATACCCATTCCAAAGTCTAGGGGAGACGTGCACATGCTTTGTGATTGCTATTCGTCTCACACGCACTCCGACAAGCTCGGCGATTAACGTGAAAATAAACTCCAGACTGGCAGTCATTTTATTCTGGAATGAACAAATTCATCGCTACTCTGTAACTGCTTTACTACTTTGAAGGGTGTAATGCCATGTGGTTTTGATGTCATGGGCTTGCCATTTTGTAGCCTTATTACTAATTGCCACCTGGAAATTGAGAATAAGTTGTAAACTAAATGAAACTGAACGAGCGAATAATCAGCAACTTATCCGATTAAAAATTTGTCTCACTTTCATTGTTAATCTCACAACTTGTCATTTTTGTACCTTGACAGAATGAGGATAGGCTGTAGGTTCTATCTGGCACTCCGTGCCTTCGATTGTTTTGATGTTTATGACGTTAGTATTTTCACCTGGACAAGACTTTAATTACCAGTTCGAGGTATCTGTTCAGCAACAACACAGGAATCTGCCCCAAACAAAAAAAAAAAAAAAAAAACTGAACTCCCTGGGCAAGTCAAACAACAGATATTTTGAATGCATGCAACAGGGTTTAACTCAGCAAACGATGCATTCGGATAATTCTTGTTTTGCTAAAATATAATCACATTGTTAAAGTCACACACCAAAAGCAATACGTCACTACAAAACCCTGCCCCGACATTGGCCACATGTACTGAATGTGGCCCAGAAGTCTGTGGCCAGTCCTAGTGGGCCAGTTCCCATATGGTCTAGCGGTTAGGATTCCTGGTTTTCACCCAGGCGGCCCGGGTTCGACTCCCGGTATGGGAAGGTGGGTTCGTTTTTGCTTCCCTCCTCAAAAAGCCAGCAAGCCTTCCTGCACCAGAAGTGATTTTTGGACAGCAGTAGAGCTACAGAACCCTGATAGGTTGAGGTTCTATCTGGCACTCCGTGCCTTCGATAGCTCAGCTGGTAGAGCGGAGGACTGTAGGTTGAGGTGTTGGTAATCCTTAGGTCGCTGGTTCGACTCCGGCTCGAAGGAGGTCATTTTTTTTTATCAAGTGCCCACCTCATTCTGTTTTTTTTGGACTGGGTTTCCCGCAACTGCAAGCAGAGCTTGACTTCACACCCCACCGTTGGAAGGCAAAACAGCATTCCCTGACCGGGAATCGAACCCTGGCCGCGGCGGTGAGAGCGCCGAATCCTAACCACTAGACCACCAGGGAAGGGCTTGTCAGCTGCGCTCCTGATAACATCATGAGAATAAGCAGAAAGCAAGTCTGGCCTCTGTCACGTCGAATACCAACAAGTGTGGTGCAATCGCGTGACGCTTCTACCGGTGGGCCAGTGGCGCAATGGATAACGCGTCTGACTACGGATCAGAAGATTCTAGGTTCGACTCCTGGCTGGCTCGTTCTGTGGTTGTTTTTCTCAGGCTGTTTTTTTTTTTGTTTTTTTTCTTTTTCTATTTTTTCTTGCAAAGTCCAGACCAAAAGGCAAATCTCCAGGCATGCTTCTTTTATTCCACAAAAGCCGTATATTGCATACCCATTCCAAAGTCTAGGGGAGACGCGCACATGCTTTGTGATTGCTATTCGTCTCACAAGCACTCCGACAAGCTCGGCGATTAACGTGAAAATAAACTCCAGACTGGCAGTCATTTTATTCTGGAATGAACAAATTCATCGCTACTCTGTAACTGCTTTACTACTTTGAAGGGTGTAATGCCATGTGGTTTTGATGTCATGGGCTTGCCATTTTGTAGCCTTATTACTAATTGCCACCTGGAAATTGAGAATAAGTTGTAAACTAAATGAAACTGAACGAGCGAATAATCAGCAACTTATCCGATTAAAAATTTGTCTCACTTTCATTGTTAATCTCACAACTTGTCATTTTTGTACCTTGACAGAATGAGGATAGGCTGTTTTTCCCTCTAGATAACGGTTGCCATGCTTGTTTTCAAATGCATGACGTTAGTATTTTCACCTGGACAAGACTTTAATTACCAGTTCGAGGTATCTGTTCAGCAACCACAGGAATCTGCCAAAAAAAAAAAAAAAAAAAAAAACTGAACTCCCTGGGCAAGTCAAACAACAGATATTTTGAATGCATGCAACAGGGTTTAACTCAGCAAACGATGCATTCGGATACGGATCAGAAGATTCTAGGTTCGACTCCTGGCTGGCTCGTTCTGTGGTTGTTTTTCTCAGGCTGTTTTCTTGTTGTGTTTTTTCTTTTTCTATTTTTTCTTGCAAAGTCCAGAACAAAAGGCAAATCTCCAGGCATGCTTCTTTTATTCCACAAAAGCCGTATATTGCATACCCATTCCAAAGTCTAGGGGAGACGTGCACATGCTTTGTGATTGCTATTCCCATGTCTCACACGCACTCCGACAAGCTCGGCGATTAACGTGAAAATAAACTCCAGACTGGCAGTCATTTTATTCTGGAATGAACAAATTCATCGCTACTCTGTAACTGGCTTTACTACTTTGAAGGGTGTAATGCCATGTGGTTTTGATGTCATGGGCTTGCCATTTTGTAGCCTTATTACTAATTGCCACCTGGAAATTGAGAATAAGTTGTAAACTAAATGAAACTGAACGAGCGAATAATCAGCAACTTATCCGATTAAAAATTTGTCTCACTTTCATTGTTAATCTCACAACTTGTCATTTTTGTACCTTGACAGAATGAGGATAGGCTGTTTTTCCTCTAGATAATGGTTGCCATGCTTGTTTTCAAATGCATGACGTTAGTATTTTCACCTGGACAAGACTTTAATTACCAGTTCGAGGTATCTGTTCAGCAACCACAGGAATCTGCCCAAAAAAAAAAAAAAAAAAAAAAAAAACTGAACTCCCTGGGCAAGTCAAACAACAGATATTTTGAATGCATGCAACAGGGTTTAACTCAGCAAACGATGCATTCGGATAATTCTTGTTTTTGCTAAAATATAATCACATTGTTAAAGTCACACACCAAAAGCAATACGTCACTACAAAACCCTGCCCCGACATTGGCCACATGTACTGAATGTGGCCCAGAAGTCTGTGGCCAGTCCTAGTGGGCCAGTTGCCTGAGCGGTCTAGCGGTTAGGATTCCTGGTTTTCACCCAGGCGGCCCGGGTTTGACTCCCGGTATGGGAAGGTGGGTTCGTTTTTGCTTCCCTCCTCAAAAAGCCAGCAAGCCTTCCTGCACCAGAGGTGATTTTTTGGATTGCAGTAGAGCTACAGAACCCTGATAGGTTGAGGTTCTATCTGGCACTCCGTGCCTTCGATAGCTCAGCTGGTAGAGCGGAGGACTGTAGGTTGAGGTGTTGGTAATCCTTAGGTCGCTGGTTCGACTCCGGCTCGAAGGAGGTCATTTTTTTGAGGTCAAGTGCCCACCTCATTTCTGTTTTTTTGGACTGGGTTGCCTGCAACTGCAAGCAGAGCTTGACTTCACACCCCACCGTTGGAAGGCAAAACAGCATTCCCTGACCTGGAATCGAACCCGGGCCGCGGCGGTGAGAGCGCCGAATCCTAACCACTAGACCACCAGGGAAGGGCTTGTCAGCTGCGCTCCTGATAACATCATGAGAATAAGCAGAAAGCAAGTCTGGCCTATGTCACGTCGAATACCAACAAGTGTGGTGCAATCGCGTGACGCTTCTACCGGTGGGCCAGTGGCGCAATGGATAACGCGTCTGACTACGGATCAGAAGATTCTAGGTTCGACTCCTGGCTGGCTCGTTCTGTGGTTGTTTTTCTCAGGCTGTTTTCTTGTTGTGTTTTTTCTTTTTCTATTTTTTCTTGCAAAGTCCAGAACAAAAGGCAAATCTCCAGGCATGCTTCTTTTATTCCACAAAAGCCGTATATTGCATACCCATTCCAAAGTCTAGGGGAGACGCGCACATGCTTTGTGATTGCTATTCGTCTCACAAGCACTCCGACAAGCTCGGCGATTAACGTGAAAATGAACTCCAGACTGGCAGTCATTTTATTCTGGAATGAACAAATTCATCGCTACTCTGTAACTGCTTTACTACTTTGAAGGGTGTAATGCCATGTGGTTTTGATGTCATGGGCTTGCCATTTTGTAGCCTTATTACTAATTGCCACCTGGAAATTGAGAATAAGTTGTAAACTAAATGAAACTGAACGAGCGAATAATCAGCAACTTATCCGATTAAAAATTTGTCTCACTTTCATTGTTAATCTCACAACTTGTCATTTTTGTACCTTGACAGAATGAGGATAGGCTGCTTTTTTTTCCTCTAGAAAACGGTTGCCATGCTTGTTTTCAAATGCATGACGTTAGTATTTTCACCTGGACAAGACTTTAATTACCAGTTCGAGGTATCTGTTCAGCAACCACAGGAATCTGCCCAAAAAAAAAAAAAAAAAAAAAAAACTGAACTCCCTGGGCAAGTCAAACAACAGATATTTTGAATGCATGCAACAGGGTTTAACTCAGCAAACGATGCATTCGGATAATTCTTGTTTTGCTGCTAAAAAATATAATCACATTGTTAAAGTCACACACCAAAAGCAATACGTCACTACAAAACCCTGCCCCGACATTGGCCACATGTATTGAATGTGGCCCAGAAGTCTGTGGCCAGTCCTAGTGGGCCAGTTCCCATATGGTCTAGCGGTTAGGATTCCTGGTTTTCACCCAGGCGGCCCGGGTTCGACTCCCGGTATGGGAAGGTGGGTTCTTTTTTGCTTCCCTCCTCAAAAAGCCAGCAAGCCTTCCTGCACCAGAAGTGATTTTTGGACAGCAGTAGAGCTACAGAACCCTGATAGGTTGAGGTTCTATCTGGCACTCCGTGCCTTCGATAGCTCAGCTGGTAGAGCGGAGGACTGTAGGTTGAGGTGTTGGTAATCCTTAGGTCGCTGGTTCGACTCCGGCTCGAAGGAGGTCATTTTTTTGGTAACAAGTGCCCACCTCATTCTGTTTTTTTTTTTGGACTGGGTTTCCCGCAACTGCAAGCAGAGCTGGCTTCACACCCCACCGTTGGAAGGCAAAACAGCATTCCCTGACCGGGAATCGAACCCGGGCCGCGGCGGTGAGAGCGCCGAATCCTAACCACTAGACCACCAGGGAAGGGCTGGTCAGCTGCGCTCCTGATAACATCATGAGAATAAGCAGAAAGCAAGTCTGGCCTCTGTCACGTCGAATACCAACAAGTGTGGTGCAATCGCGTGACGCTTCTACCGGTGGGCCAGTGGCGCAATGGATAACGCGTCTGACTACGGATCAGAAGATTCTAGGTTCGACTCCTGGCTGGCTCGTTCTGTGGTTGTTTTTCTCAGGCTGTTTTCTTGTTGTGTTTTTTTCTTTTTCTATTTTTTCTTGCAAAGTCCAGAACAAAAGGCAAATCTCCAGGCATGCTTCTTTTATTCCACAAAAAAAGCCGTATATTGCATACCCATTCCAAAGTCTAGGGGAGACGCGCACATGCTTTGTGATTGCTATTCGTCTCACAAGCACTCCGACAAGCTCGGCGATTAACGTGAAAATAAACTCCAGACTGGCAGTCATTTTATTCTGGAATGAACAAATTCATCGCTACTCTGTAACTGCTTTACTACTTTGAAGGGTGTAATGCCATGTGGTTTTGATGTCATGGGCTTGCCATTTTTTGTAGCCTTATTACTAAGTGCCACCTGGAAATTGAGAATAAGTTGTAAACTAAATGAAACTGAACGAGCGAATAATCAGCAACTTATCCGATTAAAAATTTGTCTCACTTTCATTGTTAATCTCACAACTTGTCATTTTTGTACCTTGACAGAATGAGGATAGGCTGTTTTTCCTCTAGATAACGGTTGCCATGCTTGTTTTCAAATGCATGACGTTAGTATTTTCACCTGGACAAGACTTTAATTACCAGTTCGAGGTATCTGTTCAGCAACCACAGGAATCTGCCCCAAAAAAAAAAAAAAAAGTAAAAAAAAACTGAACTCCCTGGGCAAGTCAAACAACAGATATTTTTGAATGCATGCAACAGGGTTTAACTCAGCAAACGATGCATTCGGATAATTCTTGTTTTGCTAAAATATAATCACATTGTTAAAGTCACACACCAAAAGCAATACGTCACTACAAAACCCTGCCCCGACATTGGCCACATGTACTGAATGTGGCCCAGAAGTCTGTGGCCAGTCCTAGTGGGCCAGTTCCCATATGGTCTAGCGGTTAGGATTCCTGGTTTTCACCCAGGCGGCCCGGGTTCGACTCCCGGTATGGGAAGGTGGGTTCGTTTTTGCTTCCCTCCTCAAAAAGCCAGCAAGCCTTCCTGCACCAGAAGTGATTTTTGGATAGCAGTAGAGCTACAGAACCCTGATAGGTTGAGGTTCTATCTGGCACTCCGTGCCTTCGATAGCTCAGCTGGTATTGCTGAGGACTGTAGGTTGAGGTGTTGGTAGTCCTTAGGTCGCTGGTTCGACTCCGGCTCGAAGGAGGTGTTTTTTTCTTTAGGTTGCTGGTTTAATTCTGGCTCGTTTTTTGTGTTTTTTTTATGTTAACTGCAATGTTTTGTTTTGTTGATGGCTTTCCGTTGGAAGGCAAAACAGCATTCCCTGACCGGGAATCGAACCCGGGCCGCGGCGGTGAGAGCGCCGAATCCTAACCACTAGACCACCAGGGAAGGGCTGGTCAGCTGCGCTCCTGATAACATCATGAGAATAAGCAGAAAGCAAGTCTGGCCTCTGTCACGTCGAATACCAACAAGTGTGGTGCAATCGCGTGACGCTTCTACCGGTGGGCCAGTGGCGCAATGGATAACGCGTCTGACTACGGATCAGAAGATTCTAGGTTCGACTCCTGGCTGGCTCGTTCTGTGGTTGTTTTTCTCAGGCTGTTTTTCTTGTTGTGTTTTTTCTTTTTCTATTTTTTCTTGCAAAGTCCAGAACAAAAGGCAAATCTCCAGGCATGCTTCTTTTATTCCACAAAAGCCGTATATTGCATACCCATTCCAAAGTCTAGGGGAGACGCGCACATGCTTTGTGATTGCTATTCGTCTCACAAGCACTCCGACAAGCTCGGCGATTAACGTGAAAATAAACTCCAGACTGGCAGTCATTTTATTCTGGAATGAACAAATTCATCGCTACTCTGTAACTGCTTTACTACTTTGAAGGGTGTAATGCCATGTGGTTTTGATGTCATGGGCTTGCCATTTTGTAGCCTTATTACTAATTGCCACCTGGAAATTGAGAATAAGTTGTAAACTAAATGAAACTGAACGAGCGAATAATCAGCAACTTATCCGATTAAAAATTTGTCTCACTTTCATTGTTAATCTCACAACTTGTCATTTTTGTACCTTGACAGAATGAGGATAGGCTGTTTTTCCTCTAGATAACGGTTGCCATGCTTGTTTTCAAATGCATGACGTTAGTATTTTCACCTGGACAAGACTTTAATTACCAGTTCGAGGTATCTGTTCAGCAACCACAGGAATCTGCCAAAAAAAAAAAAAAAAAAAAAAAACTGAACTCCCTGGGCAAGTCAAACAACAGATATTTTGAATGCATGCAACAGGGTTTAACTCAGCAAACGATGCATTCGGATAATTCTTGTTTTGCTAAAATATAATCACATTGTTAAAGTCACACACCAAAAGCAATACGTCACTACAAAACCCTGCCCCGACATTGGCCACATGTACTGAATGTGGCCCAGAAGTCTGTGGCCAGTCCTAGTGGGCCAGTTCCCATATGGTCTAGCGGTTAGGATTCCTGGTTTTCACCCAGGCGGCCCGGGTTCGACTCCCGGTATGGGAAGGTGGGTTCGTTTTTGCTTCCCTCCTCAAAAAGCCAGCAAGCCTTCCTGCACCAGAAGTGATTTTTTTGGACAGCAGTAGAGCTACAGAACCCTGATAGGTTGAGGTTCTATCTGGCACTCCGTGCCTTCGATAGCTCAGCTGGTAGAGCGGAGGACTGTAGGTTGAGGTGTTGGTAATCCTTAGGTAGCTGGTTCGACTCCGGCTCGAAGGAGGTCATTTTTTTTTATCAAGTGCCCACCTCATTCTGTTTTTTTTGGACTGGGTTTCCCGCAACTGCAAGCAGAGCTTGACTTCACACCCCACCGTTGGAAGGCAAAACAGCATTCCCTGACCGGGAATCGAACCCGGGCCGCGGCGGTGAGAGCGCCGAATCCTAACCACTAGACCACCAGGGAAGGGCTGGTCAGCTGCGCTCCTGATAACATCATGAGAATAAGCAGAAAGCAAGTCTGGCCTCTGTCACGTCGAATACCAACAAGTGTGGTGCAATCGCGTGACGCTTCTACCGGTGGGCCAGTGGCGCAATGGATAACGCGTCTGACTACGGATCAGAAGATTCTAGGTTAGACTCCTGGCTGGCTCGTTCTGTGGTTGTTTTTCTCAGGCTGTTTTTTTTTGTTGTTTTTTTTCTTTTTCTATTTTTTTTGCAAAGTCCAGAACAAAAGGCAAATCTCCAGGCATGCTTCTTTTATTCCACAAAAGCCGTATATTGCGTATACCCATTCCAAAGTCTAGGGGAGACGCGCACATGCTTTGTGATTGCTATTCGTCTCACAAGCACTCCGACAAGCTCGGCGATTAACGTGAAAATAAACTCCAGACTGGCAGTCATTTTATTCTGGAATGAACAAATTCATCGCTACTCTGTAACTGCTTTACTACTTTGAAGGGTGTAATGCCATGTGGTTTTGATGTCATGGGCTTGCCATTTTGTAGCCTTATTACTAATTGCCACCTGGAAATTGAGAATAAGTTGTAAACTAAATGAAACTGAACGAGCGAATAATCAGCAACTTATCCGATTAAAAATTTGTCTCACTTTCATTGTTAATCTCACAACTTGTCAATTTTTGTACCTTGACAGAATGAGGATAGGCTGGTTTTCCTCTAGGTAACGGTTGCCATGCTTGTTTTCAAATGCATGACGTTAGTATTTTCACCTGGACAAGACTTTAATTACCAGTTCGAGGTATCTGTTCAGCAACCACAGGAATCTGCCCAAAAAAAAAAAAAAAAAAAAAACTGAACTCCCTGGGCAAGTCAAACAACAGATATTTTGAATGCATGCAACAGGGTTTAACTCAGCAAACGATGCATTCGGATAATTCTTGTTTTGCTAAAATATAATCACATTGTTAAAGTCACACACCAAAAGCAATACGTCACTACAAAACCCTGCCCCGACATTGGCCACATGTACTGAATGTGGCCCAGAAGTCTGTGGCCGGTCCTAGTGGGCCAGTTCCCATATTGTCTAGCGGTTAGGATTCCTGGTTTTCACCCAGGCGGCCCGGGTTCGACTCCCGGTATGGGAAGGTGGGTTCGTTTTTTGCTTCCCTCCTCAAAAAGCCAGCAAGCCTTCCTGCACCAGAAGTGATTTTTGGATAGCAGTAGAGCTACATAACCCTGATAGGTTGAGGTTCTATCTGGCACTCCGTGCCTTCGATAGCTCAGCTGGTAGAGCGGAGGACTGTAGGTTGAGGTGTTGGTAATCCTTAGGTCGCTGGTTCGACTCCGGCTCGAAGGAGGTCATTTTTTTTATCAAGTGCCCACCTCATTCTGTTTTTTTGGACTGGGTTTCCCGCAACTGCAAGCAGAGCTTGACTTCACACCCCACCGTTGGAAGGCAAAACAGCATTCCCTGACCGGGAATCGAACCCGGGCCGCGGCGATGAGAGCGCTGAATCCTAACCACTAGACCACCAGGGAAGGGCTGGTCAGCTGCGCTCCTGATAACATCATGAGAATAAGCAGAAAGCAAGTCTGGCCTCTGTCACGTCGAATACCAACAAGTGTGGTGCAATCGCGTGACGCTTCTACCGGTGGGCCAGTGGCGCAATGGATAACGCGTCTGACTACGGATCAGAAGATTCTAGGTTCGACTCCTGGCTGGCTCATTCTGTGGTTGTTTTTCTCAGGCTGTTTTCTTGTTGTGTTTTTTTCTTTTTCTATTTTTTCTTGCAAAGTCCAGAACAAAAGGCAAATCTCCAGGCATGCTTCTTTTATTCCACAAAAGCCGTATATTGCATACCCATTCCAAAGTCTAGGGGAGACGCGCACATGCTTTGTGATTGCTATTCGTCTCACAAGCACTCCGACAAGCTCGGCGATTAACGTGAAAATAAACTCCAGACTGGCAGTCATTTTATTCTGGAATGAACAAATTCATCGCTACTCTGTAACTTCTTTACTACTTTGAAGGGTGTAATGCCATGTGGTTTTGATGTCATGGGCTTGCCATTTTGTAGCCTTATTACTAATTGCCACCTGGAAATTGAGAATAAGTTGTAAACTAAATGAAACTGAACGAGCGAATAATCAGCAACTTATCCGATTAAAAATTTGTCTCACTTTCATTGTTAATCTCACAACTTGTCATTTTTGTACCTTGACAGAATGAGGATAGGCTGTTTTTTTCCCTCTAGATAACGGTTGCCATGCTTGTTTTCAAATGCATGACGTTAGTATTTTCACCTGGACAAGACTTTAATTACCAGTTCGAGGTATCTGTTCAGCAACCACAGGAATCTGCCCAAAAAAAAAACAAAAAAAAACTGAACTCCCTGGGCAAGTCAAACAACAGATATTTTGAATGCATGCAACAGGGTTTAACTCAGCAAACGATGCATTCGGATAATTCTTGTTTTGCTAAAATATAATCACATTGTTAAAGTCACACACCAAAAGCAATACGTCACTACAAAACCCTGCCCCGACATTGGCCACATGTATTGAATGTGGCCCAGAAGTCTGTGGCCAGTCCTAGTGGGCCAGTTCCCATATTGTCTAGCGGTTAGGATTCCTGGTTTTCACCCAGGCGGCCCGGGTTCGACTCCCGGTATGGGAAGGTGGGTTCGTTTTTGCTTCCCTCCTCAAAAAGCCAGCAAGCCTTCCTGCACCAGAAGTGATTTTTGGATAGCAGTAGAGCTACAGAACCCTGATAGGTTGAGGTTCTATCTGGCACTCCGTGCCTTCGATAGCTCAGCTGGTAGAGCGGAGGACTGTAGGTTGAGGTGTTGGTAATCCTTAGGTCGCTGGTTCGACTCCGGCTCGAAGGAGGTCATTTTTTTTTATCAAGTGCCCACCTCATTCTGTTTTTTTTGGACTGGGTTTCCCGCAACTGCAAGCAGAGCTTGACTTCACACCCCACCGTTGGAAGGCAAAACAGCATTCCCTGACCGGGAATCGAACCCGGGCCGCGGCGGTGAGAGCGCCGAATCCTAACCACTAGACCACCAGGGAAGGGCTGGTCAGCTGCGCTCCTGATAACATCATGAGAATAAGCAGAAAGCAAGTCTGGCCTCTGTCACGTCGAATACCAACAAGTGTGGTGCAATCGCGTGACGCTTCTACCGGTGGGCCGGTGGCGCAATGGATAACGCGTCTGACTACGGATCAGAAGATTCTAGGTTCGACTCCTGGCTGGCTCGTTCTGTGGTTGTTTTTCTCAGGCTGTTTTCTTGTTGTGTTTTTTCTTTTTCTATATTTTTTCTTGCAAAGTCCAGAACAAAAGGCAAATCTCCAGGCATGCTTCTTTTATTCCACAAAAGCCGTATATTGCATACCCATTCCAAAGTCTAGGGGAGACGTGCACATGCTTTGTGATTGCTATTCGTCTCACAAGCACTCCGACAAGCTCGGCGATTAACGTGAAAATAAACTCCAGACTGGCAGTCATTTTATTCTGGAATGAACAAATTCATCGCTACTCTGTAACTGCTTTACTACTTTGAAGGGTGTAATGCCATGTGGTTTTGATGTCATGGGCTTGCCATTTTGTAGCCTTATTACTAATTGCCACCTGGAAATTGAGAATAAGTTGTAAACTAAATGAAACTGAACGAGCGAATAATCAGCAACTTATCCGATTAAAAATTTGTCTCACTTTCATTGTTAATCTCACAACTTGTCATTTTTGTACCTTGACAGAATGAGGATAGGCTGCTGTTTTTTTTTCCTCTAGATAACGGTTGCCATGCTTGTTTTCAAATGCATGACGTTAGTATTTTCACCTGGACAAGACTTTAATTACCAGTTCGAGGTATCTGTTCAGCAACCACAGGAATCAGCCCAAAAAAAAAAAAAAAAAAAAACTGAACTCCCTGGGCAAGTCGAAAACAACAGATGTTTTGCAATGCATGCAACAGGGTTTAACGGTGGGCCAGTGGCAAATGGATAACGCGTCTGACTACGGATCAGAAGATTCTAGGTTCGACTCCTGGCTGGCTCGTTCTGTGGTTGTTTTTCTCAGGCTGTTTTCTTGTTGTGTTTTTTCTTTTTCTATTTTTTCTTGAAAAGTCCAGAACAAAAGGCAAATCTCCAGGCATGCTTCTTTTATTCCACAAAAGCAGTATATTGCATACCCATTCCAAAGTCTAGGGGAGACGCGCACATGCTTTGTGATTGCTATTCGTCTCACAAGCACTCCGACAAGCTCGGCGATTAACGTGAAAATAAACTCCAGACTGGCAGTCATTTTATTCTGGACATGCTTTGGTATTGCCATTCGTCTCACAAAATGCAGGCTGGTGGGCCAGTTGATTCTAGTGTTTTGATGTCATGGGCTTGCCATTTTGTAGCCTTATTACTAATTGCCACCTGGAAATTGAGAATAAGTTGTAAACTAAATGTAACTGAACGAGCGAATAATCAGCAACTTATCCGATTAAAAATTTGTCTCACTTTCATTGTTAATCTCACAACTTGTCATTTTTGTACCTTGACAGAATGAGGATAGGGCTTGTTTTTCCTCTAGATAACGGTTGCCATGCTTGTTTTCAAATGCATGACGTTAGTATTTTCACCTGGACAAGACTTTAATTACCAGTTCGAGGTATCTGTTCAGCAACCACAGGAATCTGCCAAAAAAAAAAAAAAAAAAAAAAAAACTGAACTCCCTGGGCAAGTCAAACAACAGATATTTTGAATGCATGCAACAGGGTTTAACTCAGCAAACGATGCATTCGGATAATTCTTGTTTTGCTAAAATATAATCACATTGTTAAAGTCACACACCAAAAGCAATACGTCACTACAAAACCCTGCCCCGACATTGGCCACATGTACTGAATGTGGCCCAGAAGTCTGTGGCCAGTCCTAGTGGGCCAGTTCCCATATGGTCTAGCGGTTAGGATTCCTGGTTTTCACCCAGGCGGCCTGGGTTCGACTCCCGGTATGGGAAGGTGGGTTCGTTTTTGCTTCCCTCCTCAAAAAGCCAGCAAGCCTTCCTGCACCAGAAGTGATTTTTGGGTAGCAGTAGAGCTACAGAACCCTGATAGGTTGAGGTTCTATCTGGCACTCTGTGCCTTCGATAGCTCAGCTGGTAGAGCGGAGGACTGTAGGTTGAGGTGTTGGTAATCCTTAGGTCGCTGGTTCGACTCCGGCTCGAAGGAGGTCATTTTTTTTTTATCAAGTGCCCACCTCATTCTGTTTTTTTTGGACTGGGTTTCCCGCAACTGCAAGCAGAGCTTGACTTCACACCCCACCGTTGGAAGGCAAAAACAGCATTCCCTGACCGGGAATCGAACCCGGGCCGCGGCGGTGAGAGCGCCGAATCCTAACCACTAGACCACCAGGGAAGGGCTGGTCAGCTGCGCTCCTGATAACATCATGAGAATAAGCAGAAAGCAAGTCTGGCCTCTGTCACGTCGAATACCAACAAGTGTGGTGCAATCGTGTGACGCTTCTACCGGTGGGCCAGTGGCGCAATGGATAACGCGTCTGACTACGGATCAGAAGATTCTAGGTTCGACTCCTGGCTGGCTCGTTCTGTGGTTGTTTTTCTCAGGCTGTTTTCTTGTTGTGTTTTTTTCTTTTTCTATTTTTTTCTTGAAAAGTCCAGAACAAAAGGCAAATCTCCAGGCATGCTTCTTTTATTCCACAAAAGCCGTATATTGCATACCCATTCCAAAGTCTAGGGGAGACGCGCACATGCTTTGTGATTGCTATTCGTCTCACAAGCACTCCGACAAGCTCGGCGATTAACGTGAAAATAAACTCCAGACTGGCAGTCATTTTATTCTGGAATGAACAAATTCATCGCTACTCTGTAACTGCTTTACTACTTTGAAGGGTGTAATGCCATGTGGTTTTGATGTCATGGGCTTGCCATTTTGTAGCCTTATTACTAATTGCCACCTGGAAATTGAGAATAAGTTGTAAACTAAATGAAACTGAACGAGCGAATAATCAGCAACTTATCCGATTAAAAATTTGTCTCACTTTCATTGTTAATCTCACAACTTGTCATTTTTGTACCTTGACAGAATGAGGATAGGCTGTTTTTCCTCTAGATAACGGTTGCCATGCTTGTTTTCAAATGCATGACGTTAGTATTTTCACCTGGACAAGACTTTAATTACCAGTTCGAGGTATCTGTTCAGCAACCACAGGAATCTGCCCAAAAAAAAAAACTGAACTCCCTGGGCAAGTCAAACAACAGATATTTTGAATGCATGCAACAGGGTTTAACTCAGCAAACGATGCATTCGGATAATTCTTGTTTTGCTAAAATATAATCACATTGTTAAAGTCACACACCAAAAGCAATACGTCACTACAAAACCCTGCCCCGACATTGGCCACATGTACTGAATGTGGCCCAGAAGTCTGTGGCCAGTCCTAGTGGGCCAGTTCCCATATGGTCTAGCGGTTAGGATTCCTGGTTTTCACCCAGGCGGCCCGGGTTCGACTCCCGGTATGGGAAGGTGGGTTCGTTTTTGCTTCCCTCCTCAAAAAGCCAGCAAGCCTTCCTGCACCAGAAGTGATTTTTGGATAGCAGTAGAGCTACAGAACCCTGATAGGTTGAGGTTCTATCTGCCTTCGATAGCTCAGCTGGTAGAGCGGAGGACTGTAGGTTGAGGTGTTGGTAATCCTTAGGTCGCTGGTTCGACTCCGGCTCGAAGGAGGTCATTTTTTTATCAAGTGCCCACCTCATTCTCTTTTTTTTGGACTGGGTTTCCCGCGCAACTGCAAGCAGAGCTTGACTTCACACCCCACCGTTGGAAGGCAAAACAGCATTCCCTGACCGGGAATCGAACCCGGGCCGCGGCGGTGAGAGCGCCGAATCCTAACCACTAGACCACCAGGGAAGGGCTGGTCAGCTGCGCTCCTGATGGGCCGATGAGATAAGCAGAAAAAGCAAGTCTGGCCTCTGTCACGTCGAATACCAACAAGTGTGGTGCAATCGCGTGACGCTTCTAACCGGTGGGCCAGTGGCGCAATGGATAA